>NW_025947014.1:0-179543 GCF_000764305.2 Hyalella azteca | reverse complement strand
CAAAAAACACCATCTTAAAAAATTATAACTCCAACAGTTTTCAAGCTACGGCAATGAACAAATCATTCGATTTGTAAAAACAATACCTAGCGACTCTAGAAGCCTTTTTTTAATATGCGCATGGTTTGACTTATATATGGGTTCGGAGGGGGGTGGGGGGTAAAAATGTGAAAAAAATGGAAAGAACGCGAAAAGAAAAAAGATGAGGAAAATAAAAAATCGGGGCGTACAGTCGCTAGATATTGTTGTTACAAATCGATTGATTTGTGTCTTGACATTGTAGCATGTGATTTGCAAAAGTTATAAACTTTTTTAGAGTACCCCTTATATGCCGTTTTCTATTAATTCCACGTTTTCTTTCATGTTTTTTTTTAAATTTACATGAACAAAAAGGTCTTAGATTTCTGTTTTACATATGTGTACCAAGTTTCAAAACGATCCGTCTGTAAATAAAAGAGTTTTATCGGAGGGTAGCCGGTCCCCTTAAGTAAAATCTAAAGCCTTTATCTATAACTGTAGCGGTAGCGCTGTAGCGGCAAAACCTCTTATCGCTACTTAAATATGTAGCGGGCGTTAGTAGTAAATATGTAGCCGTTAGTAGCGGCCGCTACATGTAGCGCGCTACTGCCCACCTCTGTGGGTTACTGATATATATGAAAAAACTTTGTTGCATCAACGCCTACTAGCTAAAACAAGATAAAAAGTGAACTCATTAAAAGTTTAACATCTAACTAATTTGTAAATGTACACGGTTCTAGAGTTTTGGCTCTTTTGGGTTTATCTGAGATTTGAGGCTTGAAACTCAAGTCTCTAGGTTTTCCACCTGTCAGGCTTCGCAGATTACAGCAAACTGGCAATTTTCGCTTACCGTATTTTCCTAACTGGATATTCTCCACTAATATAATTCCAATGATAACAATTTTTCCAACATAATATTACTACGAGTACTTTTTAGCGCATTTTCTCATTTATGGAAAAAATGCACTATTGTGCTCGCCATGTCCGTCCGTCCGTACGTCAGTCCGTCCGTGACTTCACGTTTTCGTCGACGAGAAAATGCGCTCACTGTCACTCATTGCAGTGAGTACTGAGTTATATTTTTTCTTTATATGCTGCATTATATTATGTACCAATAAAAGTACACACGGCACACGGGGTAGTTTCTTGTATCAAGAGGCAGTGCATTCGAACAACATTCGCGCAGCATGGTTTGGAGCAAAGAAGCTCTCAAGAGTGTACTTCACAATACTGACAAGAATTGAACAGTGTAACGTCTACAACCATATTTTGGTTCACTTGGTAGCAGTTTGCACAGCAGTCGCTTAGTAGTAGTTCACGTTGCAGTTGCTTGGTAGCAGTTCAAGTTGCAGTCGCTTGGAATCAGTTCGAGTTGCAGTCACTTGGAAGCAGTTCGAGTTGCATTCGCTTGGTTGCAGTTCTAGTTGTATTCGCTTGGTAGCAGTTCACGTTGCAGTCGCTTGGTAGATATTCGCGTTGCAGTCGCTTGGTAGCAATTCACGTTGCAGTTGGTAGTAGTTCGCGTTGCAGTCGCTTGGTAGCAGTTCACGATGCAGTCGCTTGGTAGCAGTTCACGATGCATTCGCTTGGTAGCAGTTCGAGTTGCAGTCGCTTGATAGCAGTTCGCGTTGCAGTTGCTTGGTAGCAGTTCGCGTTGCAGACGCTTGGTAGCAGTTTGCGTTGCAGTTGCTGGGTAGCAGTTTGCGTTGCAGTCGCTTGGTAGCAGTTCGCGTTGCAGTCGCTTGGTAGCAGTTTGCGTTGCAGTTGCTTGGTAGCAGTTCGCGTTGCGGTCGTTTGGTAGCAATTTGCGTTGCAGTCGCTTGGTAGCTGTTTGCGTTGCAATTGCTTGGTAGCAGTTTGCGTTGCAGTCGCTTTGTAGCAGTTCACGTTGCAGGTGCTTGGTAACAGTTTGCGTTGCAGTCGCTTGGTAGCAGTTCGCGCTGCAGGCGTTTGGTAGCAGTTTGCGTTGCAGTTGCTTGGTAGCAGTTCGCGTTCGCGTACGGTCGTTTGGTAGCAGTTCGCGATACAGTCGCTTGGTAGCAGTTCGCGTTACAGTCGCTTGGTAGCAGTTCGTTTCGCCCGTAATGCCACTCTGCGGTGCTCGCTGGCCACTCACCGTGCAGGCATTGTATTGGCATGAAGAATACGCAAATGCTTCATCTAAAATTCCCCGATATAATTCTACTAGGACACCCGTCTATGACTGCTATACTACTGCCCACATTTTATCATTATTACACTAATGCTTCATCGAGTAAACTGGAAGTTACAGTTTTTCACATTTTCCTGAATAGTAGTGTACTCATGGATAGTTGCCACTAGCCACGGTTTGGCCCAGTAATCCTATACACGAGGCCAGTAACAATATAAAGAGGTAAGGCAAGTAACATGATAATGAATTCCCAGAGTATAACGGAATTCAAGAACTCAAGGAACAGCAAAGTAAATATATATTCGAAATCGTCACCAAGGTGGCCCAGTGGTTAAAGTTCAGAGTACCAGGAGTGGAGCAGAGAGGTGCGGGTTCGATCCCTGCTCTGCGCAAGTTTCTGGTCAGAATCGTCAAGGAGGCTGAGCGGTTAAGCAAAGCAAAGATTGAAGCAGTGAGTTGCGAGTTCGAGCCCGCAACAAGTTGTGGGTGTTCTGCTATGTTAAGAGTCGGCGATAGGCCTTCGGCTCAATAAACGCTGAAACCGCTTCAATATCATTATTATTGCTAACTCGGACGGCTCAACTGAAACATTCGTGAATCAAGATGAAATAACTTGAAGATAATTTTTATTTTATGTAGAAAATGGGAATAATCTGAAAAATTGGGGCTTGCAAAATTAGGTGTCTAATTTTTTAGTTTTACTAGCATTTTCATCTAGAGAAACATTCTGCTTTTCGCGATAGTTCGATACGCGTCACTTTCATTCGGTTAGTCATGCAGCACCTGACGCTTCACCGGTGATGTACTTTTGTGATAGTGTTATTGTAAATTTATGGCGCGTGATTTTTACACAAATTTTTTATGTGATTTTTGAATTGTTTGTGATTATTTTTGACAGGAATAACTCGGGTCATTTTAAGTTTGTTTTTCTCGTTTCCTAAAGCTAACTCGGTTATCTATCACGATCAGTTAGCCTCAGTACGAGCCATCCGCTGAGTTTATTTTGGGTTCATTATTTTGCTCTTGCTTCTGTATTTAATCTACACCCACAAGTGTCCACCAGTACCTTCACATCAAAAAGTGCCAAATTTACAAGTTCACGGTCCAAGTTTCCTTCGTATGGTCGGCGCTGAAGTAAGAGTGGCTGGCATAGCAGTCGAGCGTACAATGACTGAGAATCCATACTAAAATTTCACCTTTCTTAGCCTTTCCGTAACATGATCGATCATTAGTGCAAATAGTGCCTGATTTATACCTAATTTAATGCTATGTGGCGAAAAACGAGTACTTTTGCTAAGCCACGTCAAGGTTTTTATGAGAGAATTTTTCTGAAAAATTATTTTTCGGTAAAAATGATTTTCTGCGGGTCAGCAGCTTAAAACTTCCTGAGGATTTTTTACGTTTTTTTCAATATATAAGTTTACGTATCCAAATTCATTCACTCTTTATTTAGTGCGTTAAATTTGATAAGCATAATTATAATGGCATCAATATATGAATGAGTGTTACGTGCCAAGTTTCTCTTATTATCTTGTATGAACAGCTGCTGGGTCGTCTCTCATCAACGACCATCAGTAGTCGGCCATCTTGACTGCGTCCACATACCCTGGTACGTCTCCTTCATTGGGCGCATGCCCTGATGCAACCTGATATTAGCATATGTATTGCTCGTCAAGTATGCCTGTTGCTGTAACTGTATATGATCTGTTGAAAAATTAACAGTGATGTTCGGACGAGGAACACCAAGAATAGTTTAAATAAGCTAACTATCCCCTGACGAATTTTTGGCTGTTGCATAGTGTTATGAGCTCGCACTTTGCAGGACAATGTGGATAAGGTTTTAGATAAAATCCAGATGTGAATTGACGGAGTTATGATTAGATAACTAGTGATCACTAACTGTCCTTATAGAAATAAGCTCCTAAGCAAGCCAGCGTACAGCACTCAGATGGAGCATGCATCGTGCAAGAATTGCATGCAGCGTGCAGCGCGCAGGTAGTGCATGCAGCGTGCAGCGCGCAGGTAGTGCATGCAGCGTGCAGCGCGCAGGTAGTGCATGCAGCGTGCAGCGTGCAGGTGGAGAATGCAGCGCTCAGGTACAGCATCCAGCGCGCGGGAAGAGCATGAAGCCAGCAGGTAAAGCAAGCAGCCCTCAGGTGGAGCATGTAGCGCGAAGGTAGAGCATGAAGCCTAAAGATAGAGCATGTAATCGAGCAGGTAGAGCATGCAGCGCACTTGCGTATTCCCTATGTCCAGAGTCATCATAATCATGTAGGCATTTGAAACTTTTCGTTTACTTAACAATTACGGAAAAATCACACTCGGAGTGTTGTTTGAGGGGCCTAATAAATTCTCGTTTAATCCGACTCATTCCTGCTTAATCTTATTGTCCACCATAAGCTAGAAAATTTCGCTCAATGCGACTTTGCTATCACGATGTCTGAAACGATTTTCTGTACATCGCTCATTTGGGCGGGGATCGCAATTGAAGGGAAAGATGTAAAAGTTCAGAAACAAAAACTTGTTTGTATGTTTTGCCATCAGCTTGCAATAGGTGCCGGTGTGGCTCTGTGGTTTCCGAATGATTTTACTGAGTACCTGAGTGTGATTCGCTGCTCTCGTGCACAGTGGGATCAGAAACTAAATTCAGCTTTAATGCAGGCTATGCCGTCATGCTATAATAACTCGATGGTAATTTATTTCTCGAAACACTCTACTTCCGTATTGATGATATTGAAATCCACCAGTTATCGCTTATAAGATAGGTTATAAAAATTTCCTCTTAATTTTATAAAATAAGTCGCATGCAATTTACTCGAGTTAAGTTACGGGCGGTCAAGAAAGGCTCGCCGACTGCAGCTCATAAGCGTTTAAAAAGGGCTAAACTCGAACCATGTACCCACCTCGGTAATCGCATGAACTACAAAAAAATTTCACTTATTATTGTCTCGCTGGTGTCAGCCTCCAAGATTGGAAACTCCAGGTCCCGTGAACTGTCCAGATCGGTGGTAAAATCTGTTTAACAAACAGCGCGGCCGTATGCGATGAAAATTTACTTCACAAATAATTTTCGACTGGGAACAGATGCTTCTTGGGAATATTTTAATATGTTTTGCTGTCAGCTGTCTTTCCGTTTTCTTTTCATTGTGTTTTCGTTGCACTCCAAGAACGGAATAGATCCTTTGCTTCGAGATTTGCTCTGTGCATATAATTCCGCAAAATTATCAGTTGTGCGCCACGACTTCAAGTTCAAAGGACATCAGCATCTCGATAAGAAACTCGCTTCCGCTGTTGCTCATGTCGCATTCTTTTATTGCTTATAAATAATGTATTTTATGGCGTCAATGAATGTTTCGGGATGCTTATAACACAGAAAGTGAAAGTTATACACGATCAGGTACAAAGAAATTAGATTTAGATAATTTATACACCATTGTTTCTTGAACATGTTCACAATGGTCATATAAGTGAATTTGATTATTTTCTCACTCTCAATTTGATAGTAATTTGTTCCTATTCTAATAAACGACTGTTTTCAGAGTAAATTTTACAGCATCAAATTATAAACGTCAAACATTACAGATTATCGATAAAATCAAGCTGTTATTTGTGTGATAGAATCCATGAATTATGGAAATTCTGATAAGCTATATACCTACGACATGAAATTAAAACAATAATTCCAAAACATCCAGGTGTATCGATTGCAGAAGTCGATTCTCACTTTTTTTGAGATGGAGATTTGGGGGTTTGTGGGTGCGATGAATTTAGTTTCATCGACAGAAGATTTCATCTGGAAAGATGCCAAGGCCCATAAAATTCAAACTATCGGTAGGCAAGAATCTACAGATTTTCTTATAAACCATTAACGTTGTAAGCAAGATACCAATAGACATCATAATCAATATACGAATGAATGAATTTTTTAATAGTTATAGGAATTTTTTTCGAAACTATACATATTCATGTCATACAAATTCAATATAGTGAGTTGGTAGTATGCGTGAACGTGACAGCTTCTTAATTATCATCTGACAGAATTTCTACTTCGGGAATAGAAATGTTATTCTAGATTTTTAGGTTTAGTATACGACGTGCCTGAGAAATTAAGTTACTGCCAAAAAAAACATTTTCCTAAAACCAGAAGATTACGAAGGTCATTTTCTACTTGAACCTTCCCTTCACCCCCTAACACCATCCTTTCCCCACTGTATTGACGTCCAGTCAGGGTGCTAAGAAGTGACCTGATATTGAGGATCTACATATGAATTTTGAAGTGTAACATAAATCATGCAAAATATATAGCATTACAACTGTGTAGACAGCGATCGGTTGGAATACAACTGTTCAAAACCTTGCGTCTGTACCTCTCAAATATGTATTGAAGAGAAAAATCCAACACCTACCAATATTTAAATGCAGTTACAGGCCCATACGACGAGGTTACATATATTTTGCAACTGTACAATAATTACCAATAATGTCGTTCATGCACGTGAATACGTTTGTTCACCTTTCCTTGGACATATATCTCGACAGCAGGCAGGCAGCCTATCTTCTTTGTCCTTTCCAATTGACGCGGCAAACACAGGCTTATGCCTCCAACAGCTATTGGCATTTTGAAGGCTGCACACACATGAACTTCTCTAGAATTTTCCACAATAATCCAGTGATCGAGCCATTTCGTGTTTACTCGAATTTGTTTAAGTGTTACCAGGAGACAAGAGATATTTATATATCAGAATTTCTAGTGGGTGACGTGTTATATATTCGTCTCTTATGCTTGGAATTATTTTTATTGATTACATGAAGCAATTTGGTGGCCTTTTCTCCATTCGTTTGCTAGTAATTTCGTTGCTATTCTGAGTAATTTTTTCCATGCAAATTTCTTAAAATTTAATTTGAAGCGTTGAAATTATACTGTAATATTTGTAATCAAAACTATGAATTTTGGAAATTCTAATAAGAGATGATTCATTGAAATTAAATTGAAAATGTAATTCTAAAACATCCGAGATAGATTGTAGGAGTAGATTCTCACTATTTTTGTGCTGGATGATTAATTTCAAGGTTTATGGGTGCGAACATTTCAGTTACTCCGAGCGAAGATCTCATCTAGAAGGAGGCAGGGTCCCATAAAATTCACGTTAACGGCAGGCAGGGCATGAGAATTTTCCTATAAACTTCGATGTTGTGATTAACATTCTTATTGCCAACATAAATTGCGCACGAATTAACGGTTTCGTTGAAAAGTAATGGCTTGGTTTTTTTACAAAATGCAATTAAATGTCAGAAAAATTCAATTTTATCTGAAAAATGCTGCTATATATGACTGTTGCACCTTATAGTTAATTGAAAGAAATTCTTCTTCATGAATAAAAATATTATCCGAAATTTTTCGAATTTGCGCGTACCATGTCATTGAAATTAATTGACTTTCGAGCAGAAAATATTTCATTACCATAAGAGACTACAAAGGTCATTTGCTACCTGAGCCCACCCATTCCCCACACCACCCCTCCTCGCCTCTGCCCCTCCCAGTTGTATATATTGAAACATTTTGGTAATGCCTGCCAAGATTGAAATACAGTTCGAAGCCATAGTGCAAAGTAACAATATATTACAATTATTTTGAAACCTTAATGATTTTTAATAGCGCAGATCATGCCACGTGGGCACGTTTGTAGACTGTATCTTGGCCAAACATATCGGCATTTCTCACTCAGCCGGTCTTCTTTGTCTTGTGCGTCAGACGCTGTCTATATAGGCCTATGCGTTTTACAGCCATCCTCATTCTGTCGGCTGCGACGTTCTGCGAAGCACTGTTTAGAATTTTCTCCCGATTATATTCAGTGATGTCGCGATTTGGTACAAACTCGGATATGTTCAAGTGTTACTCGGAGAAAAGAAACATGTATTCATCGGCACCACTAGCAAACGGTGAGTTCCTGTGCTAAATTTGGTTATCCTTGCTTCAGTAATTACTCATGTACACCAATATGTCGATTTCTTAACCGAAGTCCCTCCATTATTATTCATCAGGATTGACATATAATTTAGTGGCATGATGTTTTTTTCAATTGAGTTTCTCAATATTTTCGTAACATTTAAAGAATTAATTTGCTCTAATCGTGTGTTGTTGGGGTCTCCGGGAAGCACTATCTCGGCCGCCAGGATTGACTTGGGTTCACGTATGGGTTACCAGAGCTGGGCAGCGCTACTTTGAAATGTAGCGCCGCTACCTAGACAAGCTTAGGCAGCGTGGCACTTCAGACAAGCTTAAGCAGTGTGGCACTTCAGACAAGCTTAGGCAGTGTGGCACTTCAGACAAGCTTAGGCGGTGCAGTAATTCGCCCGTCATGCCACGCTGCGGTGCTCGCTGGCCACTCACCGTGCATGTATTGTATTGGCATGAATAATACGCATATGCTTCTTCTAGAATTTCGCGGTATAATTCTACCAGGAACAAGACTATGACTGCAATGCTACTGCCCACATTTTATCATTATTACACTTATGCTGCATCGAGTAATCTGGAAGTTACAGTTTTCACATTTTCCTGAATAGTAGTGTACTCATGGATAGTTGCCACTAGCCACGGACTGACACAGTAATCCTATACACGAGGCCAGTAACAATATAAAGAGGTAAGGCAACTGACATGATAATGAATTCCCAGAGTATAACGGAATTCAAGAACTCAAAAGCTAAATGAGGAGCAAAGTAAATATATATTCGAAAACGTCACCCTGGCAGGGTGGCCCAGTGGTTAAAGTTCAGAGTACCAAGATTGGAAAAGAGAGGAGCGGGTTCGATCCCAGCTCTTTGCGACAGTTTCTGGTCAGAATCGGCAATGAGGCTGGGTGGCTACGCAAAGCAAAGATTGAAGCAGTGAGTTGCGAGTTCGGGCCCGCAGCAAGCTGTTGATTTTCTACGATGTTAAGAATCGGCGACCGGCCTTCGGACCAATAAACGCTGAAACCACTACATTATTATTATTATTACTAACGCGGAAGGATCAATTGAATGAAACATTCGAGAATCAGGGTGAACTAACTTGAACAAAACTTTTATATTATGTAGAAAATGGGAAAAAATTTAGAAAAATCAGGCTAGCAATTCTTTATTTATTATTTATCATTATGCAGACACTAAATTAAATCATGATGTACCCGCACCTCATGCGTCACGAAATTTTTGTACTGCGATTTTTCTTGTCTTAGTTTGCGATCATTCAACAGCTATTTCTAATATTTTTTCTGTAAAATTCATAATCATGTTTTCATAAGTGTCTTATTTTTTGGTTTACTAGCATTTTCATCTAGAGAAAGATCTTGCTCTTCGCGATAATTCGATCCGCGTCACTTTCATTTGGTTAGTCATGAAGCACCTGGCGCTTCACCGGTGATGAACTTTTGTAATAGTGATATTGTAATTTTTGGTGTATGATTTACATATATTTGTTGTGATTTTTTAATTGTTCGTGTTTATTTTTGACATGAATGTCAACCTATTCCTTGTCGCATTTAAAGTTTTTCTTGTTTTCAGGAGCTAACTCGGTTATCAGTCACGATCAGTTAGTCTCAGTACGAGCCATCCACTGGGTTTATTTTGGGTTCATGATTTTGCTCTTGCTTCTGTATTTAGTCTCCACTCGAAATTACCCACCAGTGCCTCCGCATCAATAAAGTGCTAAATTTCCAAGATCACTTCCCTGCCCGGCCTAAGTTTCCTTCGTCTGTAGGGCGCTGAAGTAAGAGCAGCTGGAACAGCAGTCGCGCGTACAATGACCGAAAATCCATATTAAAACTACACTTTTCTAAGCCTTACTGTAACATAATTATCAGAGCCAATAGCCACGTTTTGCCGTTTGAATTTAAAGCAGCCCAGGGTAGAGTGCGTTCAAATGGGTGGTATTAAAATATGTTTTGAAAATCGTCCACAGCTTGCCAGCTGATTTAAGCTTATTTTAATGCTATGTGGCCAAAAATGACCCTGCTTTTGCTCAACCACGTCAAGTTTTTTTGAGAAAATTTTCCTGAAATTTTACTTTTTCGGTAAAAAATGAATTTCTGCGGGTCAGCAGCTGGAAACATCCTGAGGCTTTTTTACGTTTTTCTCATGATATATGTCTAGGTACCTATCCAAATTCATTCACTCTTTATTTATTAAATCAAATTTGATAAGCATAATTATCATGCTATCAATATATGAATGAGTGTTACGCGCCAAGTTTCTCGTATTCTCGTGTATGAACAGCTGCTGGGTCGTCTCTCGTCAACGACCATCAGTAGTCGGCCATCATGACTGCGTCCACCTACCCTGGTACGTCTCCTTCATTAATTGGGCGCACGCCCTGATGCAACCTGATATTAGCATATGCATTGCTCGTCATGTATGCCTGTTGCTGTACTTGTATATGATCTGTTTGAACAAAATCAATGTGATGTTCGGACGAGGAACACCAAGAATAGTTTAAATAAGCTAACAATCCCCTGACGAATTTTTGGCTGTTGCATAGTGTTATGAGCTCGCACTTTGAGGGACAATGTGGATAAGGTTTTAGATAAAATCCAGATGTGAATTGACGGAGTTATAATTAGATAACTAGTGATGACTAACTGTCCTTATAGAAATGAGCTCCTAAGCAAGCCAGCGTACAGCACTCAGATGTAGCATGCACCGTGCAAGAATTGCATGCAGCGTGCAGCGCGCAGGTGGAGAATGCAACGCTCAGGTACAGCATCCAGCGCGCGGGAAGAGCATGAAGCCAGCAGGTAAAGCAAGCAGCCCTCAGGTGGAGCATGTAGCGCGAAGGTAGAGCATGAAGCCTAAAGATAGAACATGTAACGAGCCGGTAGAGCATGCAGCGCACTTGCGTATTCCCTATGTCCAGAGTCATCATTAGGTAGAGCATGCAGCGAGCAGGTAGAGCATGCAGCGCACAGGTAGAGCATGAAGCGCGTAGGTAGAGCATGCATCATGCAGGTAGAGCATGCAACGCAATTGCGTACTCCCTATGTCCAGAGTCATCCCGATCATGTAGGCATTTGAAATTTGTTGTTTACTGAAAACCATTTGAATATGAACAATTGCTGAAAATCACATTCGGTGTGTTGTATCAGGGACCTAATAAATACTCGTTCAATCGAGTCATTCCTGCTTAATCTTACTGTCCACCATAATCTAGAAAATCTCGCTCAACTCCATGCGTGTTTGGCCTCACGGTATCTGAAACAATTTTCTGTACATCGCCAATTCGGGAGGGGCTCGCACTTGAAAGGAAGGATACAAAAGTTTAGAGACAAAGAACTATTTGTAAGTTTTGCCATCAGCTTGCAATAGGTGCGGGTTTGGCTTAGTGATTTCTGTGCGATTTTACCGAGCACCTCAGAGTGATTAGCTGCTCTTGTGCACAGTTGGATCTGAAACTAAAATTCCACTTTAATGCAGGCTGTGCCGTCATGCTACGTTAATAACTCGATTGTAATTTATTTTTTGAAACTCCCTACTTCTGTATTGATGATACTGAAATCCACCAGTTATCGTCTGTAAGATAGATCATGAAAATAATTTCCTCTTAATTTTATAAAAGAAGTCACATGCAATTCACTCAAGTTAAGTTATAGGCGGTCAAGAAAGGCTCGCTGACTGCAGCTCTTAAGCGTTAGAAAAGGGCAAAACTCGAAGCATGTACACACCGTAATGAAGCATGTACCCACCGAAGCATGTGATCGCGTGAACTACATATAATTTCACGCTTTGTTGTCTCGCTGGTGTCAGCCTCCAAGATTGGAAACTCTAGGTCCAGTGAACTGTCCAGATCGGTGGTAAAATCTGTTTAAGAAACGGCGCGGCCGTGGGCGATGAAAATTTACTTCAAAAAATCATTTTCGACTGAGAGCAGATGCTTCTTAGGAATATTTTCTTAAGAAGGAAAGGAAAACATATTTCCCATAGGAATATATGTTTTGCTATCTGCTGTCTTTTCGTTTTTTTTTCATTGTGTTTTCATTGCCCTCCAAGAACGGAATAGGTACTTTGCTTCGGGATTTGCTCTGTGCATATAATTCCGCAAATTATAAGTTGTGCGCCACGACTTTAACTTCAAAGGACATCCAGCATCTCTATAAGAAACTCGCTTCCGCTGTTGCTCATGTCGTACTCTTTTTATTGCTCATAAATAACGTATTTTATGGCGTCAATGAATGTTTCGGGTTGCTTATAACACAGAAAGTTGTATTTATACTCGATCAATTACAAAGAAATCAGATTTGGATAAATTATTCACCATTGTTTCTTGAACTTGTTCACATTGGTCATATAAATGAATTTGGTGATTTTCTCACTCTCAGTTTGATAGTAATTTTGTTGCTATTCTAAGAAATGACTGATTTAAGTGTGAATTTTGCAGCATCAAATTATAAACGTCAAACATTACAGATTATCGATAAAATTAAGCTATATTTTTGTGATAGAACGAATGAATTATGGTAATTTCAACAAACTATATACCTACGACATGAAATTAAACCAATAATTCCAAAACATCCAGTGTATCGATTGCAGAAGTCGATTCTCACTCTTTTTGAGATAGAGATTCGGGGGTTTGTGGGTGCGATGAATTTAGTTTCATCGACAGAAGATTTCATCTGGAAAGATGCCAAGGCCCATAAAATTCAAATAGAGAAATGTTATTCTAGATTTTTAGGCTTAGTATACGACGTGCTTGTGAAATTAAGTGACTGCTGAAAAAAAAAACATTTTCTTGAACCCAGGAGATTACGAAAGTTATTTTCTACTTAAACCTTCCCTTCACCCCCTGACCCCATCCTTTCTCCATTGTCTTGACGTCCAGTCAGGGTGCTAAGAAGTAACCTGATATTGAGGATCTACATATGAATTTTAAATAAGTTGTCAGTGTAACATAAATAATGCATAATATATAGCATTCATCAGTTAGAATTGTGTAGACAGCGATCGATTGAAATACAAGTGTTCAAAACCTTGCGTCTGTACCTCTCAAATGTGTATGGAAGAGGAAAAACCCAACACCTACAATATTTAAATGCAATTACAGGCCCATACGACGAAGTTACAAATATATTGCACCTGTACAATAATTACCAATAATGTCGTTCATGCCATGTGAATACGTTTGTCCACCTTTCCTTGGACATATATCTCGACAGCTGGCAGGCAGCCGGTCTTCTTTGTCCTTTCCAATTGACGCGGCAAACATAGGCTTATGCCTCCCACAGCTATAGGCATTTTGACGGCTGCGACACCCATGAACTACTCTAGATTTTCCACAATAATCCAGTGATGGAGCAATTTCGTGTTTACTCGAATTTGTTCAAGTGTTACTAGGAGACGAGAGATATTTATATATCAGCATTTCTAGTGAGTGACGCGTTATATATTCGTCACTTACGCTTGAAAATATTTTTTAATGGTTACATAAAGCAATTTGGTGGCTCATTCTCTATTCGTTTGCTAGTAATTTCGTTGCTATTCTGAGCAATTTTTTCCATGCAAATTTCTTAGAATCTAACTGGAAACGTTGAAGTTATACTGTAATATTTGTAATCGAAACTATGAGTTTTGGAAATTCCGATAAGCGATAATTCATTGAAATGAAATTTAAACTATAATTCTAAAACATCCGGGATAGATTGTATGAGTAGATTCTCACTCCTTTGGTGCTGGATGAATAATTTCAAGGTTTATGGGTGCGACCTGTTCAGTTACTCCGAGCGAAGATATCATCTAGAAGGAAGCCGAGTCCCATAAAGTTCAAGTTAACAGCATGCAAGGCATGAGAATTTTCCTATGAAATTCGATGTTGTGATCAACATTCTAATTGACAACTTGAATTGCGTACGAATAAACGGTTTCATTGAAAAGTAATGGCGTATTTTTTTACAAAATGCAATTAAATGTCAGAAAAATTCAATTTTACCTGAAAAATGGACGACTGTGACACCATATAGTTAAGTGATAGAATTTCTTCTTCATAAATAAAAATATTATCCGAGATTTTTCGAATCGGCACGTACCATGTCATTGAAATTAAATGACTTTCGAGCAAAAAATATTTCCTTACCATAAGACACTAACAAAGGTCATTTTGACCTGAAACCTGAGCCTACCCATTCCCCACACCATCCCTCCTCGCCTTGGCCCCTCCCAGTTGTATATATTGAAACCTTATAGTAATGCCTGCCAAGATAGAAATACAGTTCGAAGCCATAGAGCAAAGTAACAATATAACACAAATATTTTGAAACTACAATGATTTTTAATAACGCGGTTCATGCCACGTGGGTACGTTTGTAGACTGTATCTTGGCCAAACATCTCGGCAGTTCTCACGCAGCCGGTCTTCTTTGTCTCATGCGCCAGACGCTGTCTATATAGGCCTATGCGTTGTACAGCCAACCTCATTCTGTCGGCTGCAACGTTCTGTGAAGCACTGTCTAGAATTTTCTCCCGATTATATTCAGTGATGGATCAATCTTGTGCTAACTCGGATGTATTCAAGTGTTACTCGGAGAAAAGAAACATGTATTCATCGGCATCACTAGCGAACGGTGAGTTCATGTGATAAATTTGGTTAACATGGCTTCATTAATTACTCATGTACACCATTATGTCGATTCCATAACAGACATTCCTCCATTATTATTCATCAGGATTGACATATAATTTAGTGGAATGATGTAATTTTCAATTGAGTTTCTCAATCTTTTAGTAACATTTAAAGAATTAATTTGCTCTAATCGTGTGTTGTTGGGGTCTCCGGGAAGCACTAACTCGGCCGCCAGGATTGACTTGGGTTCACGTATGGGTTACCGATATATATGAAAAAACTTTGTTGCATCAACGCCTCCTAGCAAAAACAAGATAAAAAGTGAACTCATTAAAAAGTTTTACACCTAACTAATTTATAAATGTACACTGTTCTATAGTTTTGGCTCTTTTGGGTTTACGTGAGATTTGAGGCTTGATACTCAAGTCTCGAGGCTTTCCACCTCTCAGGCTTCGCAGATTACAGCAAACTGGCAATTTTCGCTTACCGTATTTTCCTACCTGGATATTCTCCACTAATATAATTCCAATGATGAATAATTTTTCAAACATAATATTACTGCGAGTACTTCGGTTGGCTGCATTACATTCGTCATTCCCATCACAAGTCGAAATTATTAAGACCCTAGAGATCAAATTTCAACGAATTGTTTCGGAACTTTTTAGGGTGTAAGGAAATGCGGAAAAGTGACCAAGTTTGATGAAAATGCTTTTTTCTTTATATGCTGCAATATATAATGTACCATTGAAAGAACACGTGGCACACGGAGTAATTTCGTTAATCAAGAGGCAGTGCATTCGAACAACATTCGAGCAGCATGGTTTGGAGCAAAGCAGCTCACATGAGTGTACTTCACAATACTGACAAGAAGTGAACAGCGTAACGTCTTCAACCATATTTTGGTTCCCTTGGTATCAGTTTGCACTGCAGTCACTTAGCAGTAGCTCGCAATGTAGTCGCTTGGTAGCAGTTCAAGTTGCAGTCGCTTGGAAGAAGTTCGAGTTACAGGCGCTTGGTAGCACATCGAGTTGCATTCACTTGGTAGCAGTTCTAGTTGCATTCGCTTGGTAGTAGTTCGTGTTGCAGTCACTTGGTAGCACTCCGAGTAGCATTCGCAGTTCACGATGCAGTCGTTTGGTAGCAGTTCGCGGTGCAGTCGCTTGGTAGCAGTTCACGATGCAGTCGCTTGGTAGCAGTTCGCGTTGCAGTCGCTTCTGTCTCTTATACACATCTAGATGTGTATAAGAGTCCACTTCAGTGTAATGTGGCGTCCACTTCAGTGTAATGTGGCGTCCACTTCAGTGTAATGTGGCGTCACTTTCATTCGGTTAGTCATGAAGCACCTGACGCTTCACCGGTGATGTGCTTTTGTGATAGTGTTATTGTAAATTTATATTGTGTGATTTACAAACAAGTTTTGTGATTTTTGAATTGTTCGTGATTATTTTTGACAAGAATAACTCAGGTCAACTTATTCCTTGTCAAATTTCAAGTTTGTTTTTCTCGTTTTCAGAAGCTATCTCCGTTATCTATCACGATCAGTTAGCCTCAGTACGAGCCATCCGCTGGGTTTATTTTGGGTTCATTATTTTGTTTTTGCTTATGTATTTAGTCTACACTCATAAGTATCCGCCAGTGCCTTCGCAAATAAGGTGCTAAATTTCCAAGTTCTCTCCCCTGCACGGTCTAAGTTTCCTTCGTCTGGTGGGCGCTGAAGTAAGAGCGGCTGGCATAGCAGTCGCGCGTACAATGACCGAGAATCCATACTAAATTCCACTTTTCTTAGCCTTTCCGTAACATGATCATCAGTGCAAATAGTGCCTGATTTATACCTAATTTACTGCTATGTGGCGAAAAACGGCACTGCTTTTGATCAACCACGTCAAGTTTTTATGAGAGAATTTTTCTGAAAATTTATTTTTCGGTAAAAACGAATTTCTGACGGTCAGCAGGTGAAAACTACCTGAGGATTTTTTACGTTTTTCTCAGGATGTAAAAGTCTAGGTGGCCAAATTCATTCACTCTTTATTTAGTCCATCAAATTTGATTAGCATAATTATCATGGCATCAATATATGAATGAGTGTTACACGCCAAGTTTCTCTTATTATTATTAGTGGATGAACAATACGGTTAAAACAAAGCTAAAAGAAAAGAAGGAAGCCTACAAGAGTTATTTACGAACTCGTAGCGATCAGGCTAGACCAAATGAAGCTCCAGGCTAGACCAAATGAAGCTCCAGGCTAGACCAAATGAAGCTCGCCTGGCCAATCTTTCAACTTGCAGTCAACGTGCAAATCACTAGACGCAATAAAAAAATACATGTCTGGCAAGATTGCAAAATTTAACCATGGCTCGGTGTATAAATATATTCACGTGGATGACATTTTGTACAGATTTTGTGCGATACCCAAGTTGCTCGCAAAGTATATACAAGATAACTGGTTATACCACCCATATCTTCCAATTGCAGACGAATCTCCGTTATCCGTTCATTTTTCTGCACCCAAAACGAAATAACGCACTTCCTGAGTTTTATTTTGGCCAGAATTAATATTGCCATTCTTAACTGTAGCATCATGCAACAAATGCCAGCGTATTCCCCACAAACGCACTAATTAAACCGGCACCACGTTGACCAGAGTACCGATTTGTTCTGAACCGTTTTCACGCGTCTCTATGGACATAGTCGGACCACTCTTACCCCATCTTCCTCAGCTGGCACAAGTATGTACTCACTTCATTAGATTTAGTAACGGGATTTCCCGAGGCAATCCCGCTTAGGACGATTGACTCCATTGCTGTCGCGGAAGGCCTTGTGGAAATACTGTCTCGAGTTTGGATACCGCGTGAAATTTTGAGCGACAACTGCGCGTCATTTACCTCAAAGCTCATGGGTGACCGCCATTAACTCTTGGGTGTTAAGACTTAAGACCGTGTTCTCTTCGCCCTATCACCCTGAAACTTGTGGTCGCATTGAAGATTTCACTCTACTCCTAAACTTAGCCTACGTAAGCATTGTACTGCTAAACCCAGAGATCGTCACAAATATTCAATCTCTACTCTTTTTGCCATTAGAAAGATGCCCTCTGATAGGACACTTCTCAGCGTTTGAATTGCTTTATGCATGACCAGCAAGAGGACCACTGGCCGTTTGCGAGACTTGTGGGAGGACAAGAAGATCGTTCATAACGAGCGAGAAGCATTACAGTATGTCGTAGAACTACAACAGAAGCAGGAAGATTGCGACCGCATATCGGCTCAATCTGCTGGTCTCAGCTCTGCTAGATATCGTTCTTATTTCGATAAAAAAAATCCGATGCAACGTACGATTTGCCGTGGACTTCAGCCGAATAAATGCACCTATTGTATTAGACGCAGAACCAAGGTGCTCGATCGAAGACAGGTTACATAAATTTCATGGAGGACGTAATTTTTCGGAGCTAAACCTTATTAAGGCGTACTATCAAATTCCAATAACTAGCAAAGCCAAGCTGTCCTCCCCTTTTCCTGCCAGCAGAGGTCTGATGCAATTCCCCGACTACCTTTCAGCACAGTAACAGCTTGCTCCACCTGCGTCAGATTAATGCTTATCATATTGAAAGACCTTTCTAATATCAGTTTCTACTTCGATTACGTTTTCATTTTTTCGGACAAATGGAGAACTCTTGTAGAAACTATAAACTTTGTTCTCCTGCGCTTAAGCGAGCATATTCTGACCGCGAGACCCTTTAAGTGTCGGTTCGGTTTTGGGGAGTTAGAGATTTAAATTTTTAAACGCTCGATTTCGCGCAGATTTCTAAAATAGATGCCATTGCTGCAATTCCCGCACCTCAAACAAAAAAAGCGCTGAAATCCTTATAGGGAATGATCTCTTACTACCGTAACTTCATCAAAGTTGCGCAGGCACCGTTACAGCTCCACTACCTGATTTGCTACGAAAGAGTTTTGAAAAACTTCATATTCTCACCTCGCCAGTCGGCAGGTTTCAATTCAATTAAACATTGCCTTTTTTCTGAACCTATTTTACGTTTGCCTAATTTGTCTAAGCCATTCACGCTGTGAACTGACCCATGTAATGACGGCATTTGTGCTGTGCTTTGCCAATATTACGATGACATTGCGTTCCCCGTTGCATACATCAGCAGGAAACTCCAAGAGGGAGGAGAAATATTTCGCAATTGAGAAGGAATGTCCTACCCTTGTCTGGGCCATCGACAAATATCGTAACTATCATCTCGGATAATAATTCCTACTTGAAGTCGACCGCACACCTTTGGCCTATCTTTAGGAAATAACGTCTGCGTCGACGTACAAGATCGACAACGGCAACCTGACGATGCCTTTGCCATTCAAGTCGTCATCCGACTCGCGATTCCCGATCAATAAATTCGCAGTCTTTTTTAGAACGGTCAACACTTTGACCAAGATAAAGCACAACCCAGAAATCTTGGGTCAGTGCCTGGAGAGCCATGAGGAAAAGCCTTGAGGCCGGCCATGTTGAGCCAGTTCCTGACGAAGAGCGAGAGCCTCCGGAGGGAAAGGCTTGGTGGCTGCCTGTGTCTCCCGTCAAACATCCGAAGAAAAACAGGGTGCGTGTCATACGAGACTGCTCGGCGTCGTTCACAGCGCCTGTATGAATCAATCCTTGCTCTCAACAGTCCAGATGAACATAACCGTCTTAGAGGCGGGTTGCCTAGATTTAGTGACTGCTAATACGGTTTCTGTGCAGTTATTGAACACGTGTTCTTCAATTTTCCCTTGCCTCCACGAGATAAATATTACGTTTGCTTCTTTTGGTTTGATAAGAATGCACCTCACCGGAAACTTGTCTAATATCGCGGACGCGTGCACGAGAGATTCTAACGAAAGCGAGTTTAATAAACTATTTTAAGTGTGCTTCTGTATGATTATAATCCATGGCCATTGAACCGTCATTCGATTGACATCACAAGGAGAGTAATAACCGGCATTCGAACCGACATGACAAGGAGAGTTACAACCGGCATTAAAGGTTAAACAAGTGAGCATAGTTGCGTAGAATTAATTTACATATTGTCATGGCTTGAAGCTGCGAGCGACCGCCCCCGACAGTAGTGAACTGTAGGTTATAATAACGCTGCCAGCATGTAGCAGCTGTGGCATGTGACTACATGAAAATTCTCAAAAATATACTCGCAAATCAATACTGGCGCGCTCAAGCTTCTACTTTAGCGTTGCAAGTAACAACAATAAAGAACTAAACGCGAACCCAATTTGCGAAAGCGATTCAATAGCTATGATTTTTGGTTCAATAGCTATGATTTAGCCAAATCTGCAGTACACTGACCGGACAATGCTCTAGAGGTCGGTTTTCTTACTTTCTAGTACAAGCAGACAAGATAAAATATAAAATTTCTTCCAACATTATAGAAAATATAATAATATACGGATTTCACTCATAAACCCATTGTAGTTTTACTGGCAAGTCAACTTTCTGCAGTTTACAGGAATCGCGGCAACTGGTCGTTTCAGGGGCTACCCTACCCTTCTACTCTCCTTTGCAGAGATCTTTCCGGACCGTTTTATTGAAGCTGTGCATGCGAGTATTTCCCGAAAAGATGGAGACGCTACACGAGCGAGAGTACCGGTGTCACTTCAGCTCTTGCAGATAGAGGTCTTGCGAGGGTCTTGCCACATTTGGCGTGTGGTACTTACTTTGCCCACCATGCAAATGGCCAATTTTAGTTGTGGTGCTATCAACAGGTCGTGACTGATAGATTTAGGGTTCTAGTATCCCTTGCTGCTTCTTCTTGCGCGTGGAACAACGAAATTTAATTGCAAAGGTTCCAGTTTAGTCCATGCCCACGTTACTAGAGCCCCTGTGTGATGGTACTTGCAACCAAAGTTCACTTAATGACCGCCCTCTAAGTACCTAAAGTCTAGTTGTAGAGGAGTACTCGCGAACCAGGATTAAGACGGATCTCGAGAGAAGATTCCGTCGCCAAGTGCTTCTTTCTCAACCAAGACTCCGGCTGAGTTATTGTAACCGGAAGTTTAACGATATTTCATAATGCTCACGACGTCTGTCAATGAGATTGGATCCACAATTCCGATCTCCAGTCTCATCCCACAATTGGAAGTCACTATGTGCTACTAAGTTAGGCGCGGGAACATTATTGATCCAATAGACAGAGAAAACTGTACAAGAGGCGTGGGGCGACTGCTCTGGAAACTGGAAGGCAGTCCATTGTGTTCGCGAAGTAGCATTGCTCAGTCAGGTTGCAGCACATTCGAGTTAACAGTTCGTCAACTGTAATTATGGAGGCCTGAATAATATTATTCTGCCTGTACCCAGCGCTCTAATCAGCTGTGATGTAACGGGAAAGACAGAGCCGTGAAAGAGATTACTCTACCGAACCTTTTACTCCTCCGCTCACAAGTTGCCTATACCGCTAATTACCGTATACGGCGTAATGTTTCACTGCTCGGGAAGGCAAATGCCAATTTCTTCCAGCAAAAACCACAAGGCAATTGGACGGCCTTCTCTTTTAGGTTGAGAGAACAGGCATGGTGCCAATAGTGTGCCCAAATTTGGAGAAAATCACGGACTGTAGCGGTAAGATCCTCGCCATACGAGGAAACGTGGGTTTATGACGTCAGGAACGCGCTCGTGCACGACTGGATCATGTACGTTACCGTCTCCGCACACTGACTGAACCTACAGGTTCAAAATCACAGAAAACTGGATTATTTGTCCGAAAAATTCTAAGATTTTATCGAGAGTCTATGACCTATTTCTTAACATAAACAAATTCGACACCAGAAATGCATTTTACTTGCTCCGACGCTCAATGCTAGGACTAATTAAATTGCAGGTATAACATTGACATGTCTTATTACTAATTTTTCTATTCAATGTTTTGCCCAATTTCAATTCAATTCAATGTTTTTCGTCCTTTTGCTATTTACGAAGGGCTTGCGTGACCCTGTCGTTTATCAGGATCAGTTTTGAAAAAGTAAGCACATTTCCAACGTTTAACAGAGGCATACGGGTAAATTTTTCAAAATGTACCTAATTTGATTTCGGTCGTGGATATGACCTGAAAACGCATTTCCGTTACTTTTTCGTCTCTTCTCACCTTTTCTGTGACGAATTAAATTAAATTTGAAGGAATGTAAAATGGAAATATAGCTTTTGACATTGCCGGCAAAGTTTCAGACGTTTCTTTGACATCAAAGAAGGTTCCATTAGCTCGCCCGCGCCGTGAATCAGTCTTGAAAGTTAGCTGGGATTTTGATCATTTTTCATGGACTCATTTTGGTCAAGTAAGTGTTAAACGGCTGTTATGATAGAGTTAGACTCCCATATTTATTGTTAGTGTAATTACAAGGCATTACTCCGGAAATACATGTAAGACAACACGTTGATTCCGATTGCTTCGTCTTGTACCATTATTTCATTTTTGTACTATATAATGAAACAGGGTTGCCAGACGGTCTTTTTTTGGAAAAATTCCACGATTTATTTTTTTAAATGCCTTGGCCGGCTAAATTTTATGATAGGGGTTCCTACCTAATTAAATCTAATAAAAAATTAGATTTTTACAACGGAGCCTACAAATACAGTGACACTCAAAAATATTGGATACATTACAGTTTTCCTTATATCTCAAGTTAGAGTGCAAGATTTTACCTAATATTTGGTCAGTTTATTGCTAATGGTGCTAGAAACATTTATTAGAAAGGATATTGAAAAGTAAGCAGTGTTTAGATATTTTTCAACAAATAGAGAAACTAACCCACGCAAAAAATTGTGTACATGTTCAAAAATGAACAAAAATTACTTTTTTTAAGGTACTCAAAATAAGCTTTTCACTTTAGACCTTCCACTAATCTCATATCGTTATCTAATTGGCCAATCAGAGCAGTTTGCTATTGTTTACAAGATTTTGTGTTCTGTTGAAGTTATTATTCAGTTTCATATTTATATTTAATTTAAAATGACTAAAATTCTAGAGTTGGTGACAGATTTGCGTCAAAAGATCATAGATTGTCACAAGAAACGGAAGGGGTATCGAAAAATATCCAAGGTTCATGATCTATCATGAAGTACAGTTGGAAATATCATCAGGAAGCTATCATCCTGATGATATCATCCGAGCATGCGATTGCAAACCTTCCAAGGCCTGGTCGTATAAGGAAACTAACAGACGATAATGCAAAGTGGATTAGCTGAAACGTACAGAAGAACCCGTTTGTTCTTCTGTACCTTTCGCGGGTACAGAAGAACAAGCCTGTCACCCATATCGCGGGTGACAGGCTTGAGCCTTTTAGACCTCAGGTGCGAGCCCGTCATGTAATGGGTGACGAGGTTGAGCTCCCCAAAGAATCCAGCGTCTGGCAAAATTCTCTGGGAATGAACCGACGCGGCGCTGACGGTGGACGGTGGTGCTGTTGGCGACGATGCACACCTACCGCGTGGTAGAAGAGGTTTTGTAGGTAGAAGGTGCGGACTTCTGCCGCGTGGTAGAAGTCGTTTTGTGGGTAGAAGGTGCGGACTTCTACCGCGTGGTAGAAGTCGTTTTGCAGGTAGAAGGTGCGAACTTCTACCGCGTGGTAGAAGTTGCCTTGCTCTGGAGTGACTGTCGAGTCATGGCGGTCGCGGATTGAGTCCCTCCTCAATTTAAATAGTTTTCTTCGTTTTTCTTTCTATTAGAGAATGTTTTTACATGGATAACTGTTTAATTATTCGTTAGATTACAGTGTATGGGTCACTCAAATTGACTAAATTCCAACGATATTAAATCATGTGGATTGTTTTAGTACATTTTTGCAGGTATTGCATGTGAAAAGAATAAATAATCTAAGATGCCATGATTAATAATTTAATCATTTATACATTTTGAATATTTTATGTTGGCAGTTGTAGCACGTAAGTGTGCCCATTCTACACAAACACAATGTACGCCGAACAAGAGACGATTTTCATATTTATCATTTCAATCAAGGCGCCCAGATATTCGGGATATTAAGCAGTGTCGCTCATACTATTGAGTACGCCACCAATTTGAAAGAATTATTCATGGTGTATCAATATTTCGAAATATTCCTTCAGTATCTATTCAATATTTTTATTTTCCATATACTAAATAAATCACAGATCTTTAGTTTTGCCATCAAACTTACTATTTTGAAACTTGCAATTAATTTGTTCATTATCTTCGACTTCAAGCTTTTTCATTTTCTGAAAATGTGATTATGTGATATGTGATATATTATATGAGAAAATGTGATATATTATATCCCAGTTCAAAATTTTGTCATCGTTTCGTATTCTTTATTGCCAACCGTTCATGATATTCTGAAAAATTATACGGTTATCGGCCTCAATAACTTGTTGAACTGGAAACAAAGAAAAGTAAATACATCAGTGTAGATATGTGATAACACCAGTCCAGGGTAACTGATAAGGTGACTAAATTTAAAATATAACTTGATTGAGATTTATGCCGACATAGCATCGAGCATTTTGCAACGATTTTGGATGCATTTTCGTTAGCAACATCAATAACTATGTATTGATTGTTAGCCTTCATTGTCACTGCTTACGCTGCATTATTAGGGCGTGTAAACGAGGATTGGTCTGCTAAAAGAGTATACCAGGAATCGTCGTGCAAAAATGCTGCCAAGATCCAAATGACATGATAATATTAGGATCCATGCTGACAGACTCATTATAATTAGTTTCGCATTTCTAATTTTTTCTACCTAATACAAATTTACTACACATTTTAACGTGTAATTTATATTCCTTTACGTCAAGTCACTCGAGCGCTCAAGTCTCAAGTTTGTAAACATCCACTGCAATGTTACGGCCACAGCGCCTACAGCTGAGACATTGAATTGAAGCATTGGTTTCCAATTTGTTCCTTTTTACTTTGAATAATTGATTAGATCTCAGTACTATGCTAAGAAGCCTGAATTAAAACGTACGTCTATGAATGTCTTACATTTGTTCTGTACTTGAGTGGGTGCAGCTCAAATTATAGCAGCTGAGCACGGCACTTTGTCATTTATTTTCACCACGGCCAAAGTATCTTCATTTCGTAAATTTATGCCGTGAATGACGTTCATTATTTGATGGCTTCTACCATTTGCCCTTATTTTGCAAACTCCGTGCCATTTTAATTTTTCATGTGTTATCAGATCAAGATTTGCTTGCTTGTTGGAAACTCCTTCTGTACAACTGACTAATAATTTGGATATGAATAATAATATGTATTTGAATAATGATTCCATGCTGAATACTCATGACCTTCACTAGTCTAATGAGCAGTATTCATACATGTGCGCCGTGATGCTGTAATATAATGGGTAATCGTAAAGCTTACAAGAAATAGTCAGTTATAATCGTATGTCATTATTCCCTTTTATTCATTTAAATACCTCGAACATGCCTCATATATAGCAATAGAACGCTGCACAGTTCATTGAGGACCTCGTTGGCGATCTGAATAACATAGAATGGTTTGAATGAACCTTCTTATTTATTCAGGATGTATGAAGAAAAACTGCTGGAGTAATACAAACTGAATTTAAATAAAAAATTTGTAAATAGAGGATACACAGGCGTTAGGTAACAATTAAGCGTGGATTCAATTAAGATATAATACCATGCAAAATATAATACTGTTGTCTTTTAACTTCTTAACGCTTTCTTCTTCGGAGCTCCTCGGGTATGCTATATGCTATAATCCTCAGGTGATGATTCCTCGTTCATAGCTTTGGTCTGCCGTTCCAGCAAAATTATCTTCAGCTGAGACCTGCATCACACTCGCGATCAGGTGGCCACGTTCGAGTGGAAGCCCAGCGTTTTCTACGCCCCTGACGGCGATGGTCGCAGCGTGCCGAGTTATGGCTTGAACGTGCAGGTGGTGAAGGACCTCGCTGCCGCCCTCAACTTCTCGGTCGTGTTCTTGAAGCCTTCTGCAGGTGCGTAGAGTGAGCATTAGGACTGCAAAGTAGCTTTGCACCACAAAAACGTTACAGCATAACTTATAACTTCCATTATTCAGTGTTATCATTCACAGCGCTGTCGTACACAATCAATCACTCAGTCATTCAGCTTTTCCTCATGTGTACTCCGGGAACTTTATGGAACCAATTCTTCCTCACAGACGTACTGAAGTTTGTGTACATTTGCGAGACAGACGTCTTTTTGGTTTTACTTAGCGTTCCTCAACAGAGTAAAGCGTTCCCCTTCTCGGCGTTTCTAAACAAACTGGTTGTTGTTTCCCCGTTTAGGAGAGTTCTGGGGATGGCAGCAGGGGGCAGAGTGGACGGGCACGGTGGGGATGGCGAACAGCACCCTCGCTGACCTCGGGGTTGGCGATCTCTTCCTCGCATTATTGATAGGAACCATGTCGTGCTCTACAGCATGCCGTATGATGTTGAGGTATTGCAGCACTGGCGCTATTCTGCACGCCGTATGATGCTGAGATTTAACAGAAAATATCTTAGGAATCCGTCATGTTAAGAGATCGAGCGCAACTGCATAACACGTCCAATCCATGCTGCTCCTCATATTACTGAATGTTTCAAGCAACACATGTCGCACTGATGCAATCACAGCTATCAGACACTTCAGTTTGAGCACACATTTCACATAATTATGAACCTATTATCTAATATCAACTCAATTATTAACGAAATAATACACGCCTCAGTTCTCCTGCTTCATGGCAAGCACCACCCCACCCCTGCCACGGTGGAGGAGCCTCACCTTCCCCTTCTCTATGGACCAGGATGGCGGTAGGGCTTGGGTTGCTCTCCCTCGAGTTGGCCCTCATCATCACTACGGTGCTCACCCCGCAGACGTGCGTAATAATCATGATTGCATTCATGTATTTCATTAAATTACATTTTATACAATATCTCATTATTTATAAGACCAAATATGATGAAATTCGATGGCTGCTTAATTGCATTATATCGAATGCTTCGCAAATTTAGTGCTAGACGCATTTCTTGTAACTTAGTGACTGTGGGTTCGCGCCCGTAGGTTGGGCTAAACGTAATATGCACGAATAATCCCATATAGAGTAGGCGGGATAAGTGTTTTGTCAGGAACGTACATCAAATTATAGATAAGACGTAAGCCACAATAATATATGCCATTTCGTGAGTGGATGCAAAGCATTGTATGTATAACATCGAGACTAACGACCTACCGTCGGAGCTGGACAACATTACATCTTTCTCTGAGGTAGAACACTATAGTCTTTCATTACAGCACCTTGTTAATTCAGATACGTGCGTTTGTACGAATTCCTAGCGATTAAAAATTACTCCAATAAATACAGTTTTATAATTGCACTTGAGTTTGATTCTCAACCTGTGTCATCTGGGTTTACATCATCATTTGGCTTGCCATGAGAAGAAATATTCAAATTTGAATATCATACCAAATCTAAAATATTGTTCAAATACCAAATTCATTGCATTGAATTTCTTCCTGTATTAAATTGACTGAGTAGTGTCAGTCAAGTCAAGTCTTGATTCTACTATTGACTGATAAACTGAATGTAATGGTCATTTTTCTAAAAATATAGTTCTCGAGTTTGGCCTTCTTCAATTCCAATGAATTTTCGTTTTATTTTAATTTAGTAAAGTTAGTGTGAGTAATTATCTAAAGGTATCCCAGTGGTTACAGCGAGTTGTGGGTTCGATCCTGCGACAGTTCAGGCCATACTTTCAAAACTCGCTAAGTGAACGTAAGTACTTACGCTCTATTTTCTTGTCTATGATTGGTGGATTTTGCTTGAAAGGCCGTCAATGATTGGCTGATGAACTTACGATCTCTTAACTTTTTTTGAAAGTATGGGCCCTGGTCAAATCGGCAATAAGGTCAGACGGTTAAACATAGTAAAATTGTATCAGTCAATTGCATGTTCGAGACCAACGACAAGCTGTAAAAATTGTACGATGTCCAGGATAAGCGACAGGCGTAACAGCCTAATTAACACTGGTAGTGATAAGTACTGATGAATTAATCTTAGTTAATTATCCATCAGTTTACCAATTAATAATTACGTGCAGTAGTTAGTCCCACGATAATAAATTCTTTGTTGCCTTTATTGAAGTCTGAAGCTGCATTGACGAAATGTCAAGTTAAGCGCTGCTACAGCATGGAATTTAGGATATATATCATAGTATCGTTATGTCTGTATATTATAACACCATTAAGCTTTCTGATCATGACTGTTTCATCAACATTAATAATAATATTTCAAGAGATTGACTACAGAAAAATGGTTCCAATTAATGGCGGCCACGTTGACTAGAACAAAATATTGCTCAAGGATTTTTTTTTTGTTTCGGAATCTAGAAATAAATAATATTGAAAGTTCCTATGCTGTATGGCATAGTAAGGCTGTATGGGCATGTGGCCCGCGTATTTGTTCACGTCGCACAGCCTCGGTCTTGCATGGATACTTGACTAATTTCTGGGCCATGTCGCATGTATTAGTTTGGGCCATGTCGCATAAATTATTCACTTTAATTTAGCGAACGGCGCAAGTCAACATTGCGCATCTTCCCCGCCAGCTCTCATCCACCAGCCAGCTCTCATCCACCAGCCAGCTCTCATCCTGTCTCTTANGCTCTCATCCACCAGCCAGCTCTCATCCACCAGCCAGCTCTCATCCACCAGCGAGCTCACATTCCAGCAAACTATAATCATCTCTATACTCTATCACTTCTGAGTAATGCGCTTGATTATTGAATAGGATAAGAAGGAATGAGGAAGTTCAAAAATATAAGAAACAGAAAAACTTTCTTTGCCACCACACACCAGACCACTACTCAGGATGGACGTCGGTGTTGCCGTGCAAGCAGGCAATGAAAGCATCAGGAAGGTAAATATGAAGCCGGGCATAAAATTTTCATTTATAGAAGCATATTCAACTAATTGGAATATGATGATCAAGTGTAGAATCAACAGTGTTTGTTTCTTCGAGTGGCAGGTTCAAAGGCCACCATTTGATGCTATAAGAAACATCAATCTAATGTATATGGTTCATTTAATAAGCAAACATAAACTCCCAAAAAAATTAGCAAACAAACTTATCTTTCCATGCATTCCGTGAGTACACTATCAGAATAATTAACTAAGAGTATAGGAACTATGCTTGACTTTCCAGTACCCCACCAGACAGGGTGGGTGGCCGGGCAGGGTGGCCCAGTGGTTACAGTTCAGGGGCCATACTTTCAAAAAAGTTAAGAGATCGTAAGTTCATCAGCCAGTCATTGACGGCCTTCCAAGCAAAATCCACCAATCATAGACAAGAAAATAGAGCGTAAGTACTTACGTTCACTTAGCGACTTTTGAAAGTATGGCCCCAGAGTACCAAGATTGACGCATTAGAGAGGCGCGGGTTCGATCCCAGCTCTGTGCGCCAGTTTCTGGTCAGAATCGGCAAGGAGGCCGGGCGGTTAAGCAAAGCAGAACGGGAGCAGTTAGTTGCAAGTTCGAGACCACATCAAGCTGTGAACGTTCTGCGATGTTCAGAATCGGCGACAGGCCTACGGCCTACTAAATACTGAAACCGCTATTATTATTATTGACTGAGGGCTGCCTCCGGGCATCACTTATGACTCTCGGTTGTGTCCTCATTATATTCAACTGACAAAGGAATAAATTCGACGCCAGTGTAGTCAACTATACAGATCAGGGAACGATATACGTGAGCCTGCTCCAACTGTACAGATCAGGTAACGGTATACATGAGCCTGCTAGAACTATACAGATCAGGTAACGGTATACATAAGCCTGCTGAACGGTATACATAAGCCTGCTAGAACTATACAGATCAGGGAACGGTATACATAAGCCTGCTAGAACTATACAGATCAGGGAACGGTATACATAAACCTGCTAGAACTATACAGATCAGGTGATGGCAACTGCAGGTAGGAATAGCATTGATCCCGCAGCTGCAGGTAAGAATAACATTGATCCCACAACAGCAGGTAAGAATAGCACTAATCCCACAACTGCTGGTAGGAATAGCATTGTAAACATCCTCATCTTGGACATGCTGGAGATGGCTGGGGTTTTTTGGGTCGGCAGTCCGACGGCTGAGCCTTGATTATTAATAATTATTATTACTGTAAATAAAATATTAATTGACACTATACAAATTTCAATGAATATCCTAATTTAAACGTAACAAAGCCATCTTAATAAATTTTCCATGTACTAAATCCTAGCAGCACTGCAGTGTTAACATTTTGCGCACTGAAACCTAGAAATGCTCAGCAGTAATTTATTGCTCTCATTTAGCGAAATTATGTAGTCCATTTAATCTCAAGTTCCATTCTACTTCCTTCACAACAATTCTTTCTCATGAACGCGTCTTTGCATTATTGATATGAAAGACACTTTCCTCCTTCCATATTAACGTGTCTTTATTACACAGCTGCACTAAATTCTTCCTTGTTTAAGAATGACTTGTGGAACCCACATTTTAGAGATAGATATAATTTGAAAACTCGTTTTGAAATGTGAAAAATGCTTATATTTAATTACAAATGTGAGTTAACTCAGAGCTACTGAATAGCAAATTTTGAAAGCAGGCAGCAAATTGCGATGCCTCGTGATTAGAAGAAAGTTTCAGAACATTGCGGTGTACATATTTTCGTAGCAACATCCCAATGCTGTCTACAGATATTGTGGAAGCAATCGCTCTATAACATTTATAATGCCAAGTTTCAGATATGAAACTTCGAAGCGAGACCTTCAGGATTGAAACATACCATTACGAGAGTAGGAGTAGACTGTACATGATCCCCCACTACGTAACAGATATGCGGTCAGATTTCAATTCTTGCGGGAAGGATCACTTTCCGTGGCCGGGCCGAGGCTGTCTAACGTCCTACCAAAGAATCTAAGCGAGGGGGAGTTTACCCTGGAGACCTTCAAGAGACAACTAGACGTGTTCCTGGGCACAATCCCAGATCGACCGCCCCTGCAACACTACCAGCGGCGAGAAGCAAGCAACAGCATCGTGCATCAGGTGGCCCAAATGAGGGCGGATGCGCGAAAGTCAGAGGCAGCGGTCCATTGTGGCCTGTCATTTTAGCCATGAGATTTAAGAGCATTGATGAACTTTACGCGCTCATAATATTCATACTAGATTCACTTAAAAAAAAAGTAAAAAATGCACTTTAACCGAACCTAACCTAACCTAACCTGGCCTAACTTAACCTAACATAACATATTCTAACCAAAAATGACACATGCGACCAGACTCATGATCATGGCTTTTTCATCGTAAGTGAATTTCTCGTCCTGGGATTGCTATGTCCCAAACAAATACTAAGGACTAAGGAATTAAGTTATTGTGTAGGTAGGATTCCTTACATAAAGTTATTATTTGGGTAGGAATCCATACATTAAGTTATTGTGTAGGTAGGATTCCTTACATTGTTACTATGTTGGTAGGATTCCTTACATTTCCCTTCTCTGTCTCTCTCGCGCGGGCGGCCGACGTCAAGTGAAAGCGACCTTTTGTTCGAGTGTCTTAGTTTCTGTTGCTTTTCACCTGTCCCTCCTTGTCACCTGTCCCTCTTTGTCACTTGTCCCTCCTTGTCACATGTCCCTCCTTGTCACTTCTCCCTACTTGTCACCTGTCCCTACTTGTCACTTGTCCCTCCTTGTCACTTGTCCCTCCTTGTCACTTTTCCCCCCTTGACACTTGCCCCTCCTTGCCACCTGTCGCTCCTTGTCACTTGTCCCTCCTTGTCACCAGTCCCTCCTTGTCACCTGTCCCTCCTTATCACTTCGTCTCTTTGAGATGCTAACGCTGCTTCTTCCAAGCCAGCATCAGCGGGCTGGACAATTGAGACCTTCCGCCCAATGTGGGTGATGAACAATTTTTGATTTAAGAATCTTTCGATAACTGAGACCTTCGAACTCGTTGGTGATGTTCATCTTGACTTTCGGTGCGAGATGGCTAAAGAGCTGAAGCGCTAGTAAACCGAGACCACTAAATTAACTAACTTTTTGAGCGCAATTTCTAAGTATTATTTAGCCGCGCACTAGTGGAACTAATTCCACGTAATTAGCTTCGCACCTAACCATCTACGAGATGATTGGTCGAAGCCTCAAAAAAAAAAGAAACACTTTTCAATTGCCTATGATTTAATATAAAAGTCGGAATGGATGTAACATAGCCAAGACTGAGCACGCGCATGTCACGAGCGATGACTTAACTATTCTATATTGCTGGGAATCTTCAACACGTCATCATCGACAGCAAGCAAATTTATTAACCATCATCACAACGAATACATGCATCGAGTACCTGTAAAAATCATCACTTAAATATGCTTAGCGTGGAACACTTCCTTATATAATTTGGTACACGACTGCATTTGTCATGGGCCTATTACATTAGTATATCGTGTACATTCTATATCTCTGTTGCAACAGTTTTGAACTTTGAGATTGATATTCCAAATAAAACCTGCCTACGTAAAATACCTTCTTTTCCCTACTTGAGAGCGCATTGGCAGTAATTTGTTGCATATTGTTGAACAAGAGGTTTCGAATTTTCAAATTTCATATTGGCCAATATAGATAACTTTTGACGTCAAAGAGAGGAAAATTCCATGATATAATACAATTTTTACACGGACTGGTAAAATTCTGAGAAGCACAAATGCTTGCCGACTTTATATTCCATTATAATAATCTTGACATGACCGTAAACCATAGAGATTGCCTGCACTGTGATTGCAAAGCGTTTTGAAAGTAACTCTTTCTGTAGGAGGTTCTTATCACCATCAGTTATGTGCTGTGGACCAACGCCCAGGCTATTGGCAACTGCTCTCCAGGCTGCAGTAGGCAATTCATATCGAATTTTATTGGTGTTCGTGATCATTTTTACTCCATAGTTCATGTATTAAAATTATTCCATAATAACACACAATCATGGTTCTTGCATCACAGTACGTTCACGAATTGTCGATAGCAGCCAAAATTATAGTGATACTCTCGTACGGTGACCAGCAACAATCGCATTTTGTAGGTAAGCAAAATTGAGACCGTGTCCTAGCGGTCGTAGCACTTGGACGCGATCGGTTTGTTGCTTTGATATCTGCAAATCAATTTTGAATTTAAGTTAGTTTCTCCATGAAAAAAAGTTTTTTAAGATGACCGAAATTTTTCTGAACAAAAAAAAACGAAAATCTCGTAGGAGATACTCTTTCATTTGTTGCTGCTGTAGGTAGCGGTGAGCAAATCATGCAAATGAAGTTGTTATAATCTTATAATATAAAGTCTCTGTGAAATTTCGTTTTCTATAAGTCCTGAATATTTTCTTAGTGAAAATTAGAGGTACTACCTGAGTAATTGCAACATAGAAATGGAAACTCGCAATATTTTCGATTAAAAATGACATATTACATTTGAAGTTTGATTTATCATCCAAAATACTGGTTTTTACTTCTATTCTTTGAATAAACATCAAATATTGGTTTTAGATTTTATCATCGTGCTTTGTTCGCACCACAATCCCTACACTCGTGGCTATCAATCCTACACGAGTGGAGTTATACCAAGTCTTGGACAATTTTACGGCCGGTCCCTAAAACTTTCTCCGGTCTCCACAATTTTATCGCCGGTCTCCAAAAAATATCTCCCAAACTAACGAACGCAGCTCGATGTAGCTTTGAACACGTTTTTATCAGAACCTATCGGTGATGTTTCGCTCGTGAAAATTTTTATTCTATTACTCCTTTGTTCGCGAGATATACGGCAAAATATTACATCCACTGTTGAACTATGAATAAACATTTATATGAATAACTCGAACTTTTTTCAGACAATTCCAGTGTAAATTTCTCTGTTTTGCTTTGGCTTCACCGTTGAGAGGTTAGGAATGGGTGTGTTATAGACTGTTAGTTATGTGTGTTTGCCTAGTCCCGAGTTGCGATGACTTTATGATGAGTTCGGGACTTCCTAGTCCCCGGTCACGCTGATGCGCCGCCTTCGTCGTCCTCCGATTCGTCGCTAGGCAGGTCACCCCGCCCTCGGGTCCCAGATGTAACGTTGCACGTGTTATAGTTCCTCAAAAGTTGTTTTGTTGTTAAACAGGCCTTGCATGACCGAGACTTCCACACTGCCCGGAGGCCGAGATCCATATAATTATTATGTTTAAATAAAATCAAGTATAACCTGGGAGCTGTGACTTCTGTCGATCTCACTCATATCTATACAAGTAAATGTCGTAAGCAAAGCAACGAAGGTAGGCTACAACAACATTAAAATGTTAAATGCTCTTTGTTGCATTGATTACGACTGACAGCCGTCACAGCTCCCAGCTCTCTAATTTAAATATAATAATCATATCGGCGTACACAGCCGACTCACCGGATATATACAATAAGTATACAGCTGACTCTCCACATATATGCAGTAAGTATACAGCCGACTCTCCACATATTTACAATAAGTATACAGCTGACTCTACACATATATACAATAAGTATACAGCCGACTCTCCGGAAATGAGAAAATTTCTCGAGTCCAGCACACTACAGATGAAAATTTTCAGAATTGCCACTTCTCCGGACCCGTCTGCGGACTCGAACGCACAACCTAACTTTTCGCTCAACCTAACCACTCATAACTCCTGCAATACTGAACGGATCTGCCCGAAATTTGTAATATAAGTAGTAATTATAAATGCGCTGCGGTAGAAATCACTATAGATTTTTACATTGATAAGTTTTCAATTAAAACGAAAAAAAAATCATTTTTGAAGCTACCTAAGCACTCATAACTCCTGCAATACTGAACGGATCATTTCGAAATTTCGATTAAAAGTAGTTATTATTAATGCTCTGTGATATGTAGAATGCCTCCATGGTTAAGATTAATATATATAAGATTATATAATCATAATAAGATTAAGATTAATATATATATAAGATTCCAGGTAATTTGTTCGAACAAAGCCTGGATTGCCAAGTCTTCATTATTTTACTACATAGACAATGCAGATAATTACTGTGACTCTGAGAAAATTTAGCAAGCACATCACATTTTATGCAGGGTGAGCAACTTGGATATCATCGTGAATTATATTATCATAATTCATTATAGGTTTTCACGGGATTTTAATGCATTGACTTCTATGACTATTTTTATTCGTCATAATCGTGAGACCGCTACGAACCTACCCTATTACATGATCTACCACCCACTTTACCCCACACCTATCTCTCCATAGACAAGTGCTAGGAGCATCAAAAGTTAATTTTTTTTTAACATTTACCACTATCATACAAGCGACGCAGCTGCGTGCAGAACGATCCGCCATGACTGAGCACGCGCGTTTTTGAGCTATGACTAAGCTATTCCACAACAGCGGCCAAACCTCAGCCGCCATTGTCGACTGTAGGTATAATCATTAACCTTCTTCATAACGAGCACATTCATCATGTATGTGTGTGTTTCGGTGCAGGAAATAATTAATTTTAATATGTAATAATTTCATGTTTTCATGAAAATAATTTTATTTTCATGATATATGCAACCATCAGTCAGATGTGCTGCGATGCCAGCAAGTCAATGGCAAAATTATTCATAAATTTACTCAGAGAAATACAGTTAGTTTCAGCTTATGGTGACCTGGAATAATGTATTCATTTTTCCATCATTGTTATCTTCGAATTGTCAGAGTGATAAAAAGTAATAGTTATGTCTCTTTATTATTCGAATGGCTGAGTAATCATGAATTCAATGAGGAATATTTGCCTCTATAATTATTTGTATTGTTTAAACTTCGGTTTTAAATCTACGAGTAATCTAAATTTCATCTATAGATCGAAATAATGAGAATAAAATAGTGTCATGCATGGCAACAGTATTTTCAAATTAGTTACCCCAACAACACAGTCGCTAAGCGCTGCGTACTATGTGATCAGTAGTGAACTTCTTCAAAATTGAGTATAATGATGTAAAAAGTTTTCTCTCTTATGATGTACGCATGATCTGCTGAAGTTTCTTCATCTGCGCTGCTGATGTATCAATTCCGATCACGAAGAATGCATTCTGCGTAGGATTGTCTTGGTATAGTATAGTGTTTTCTTCATTGACGAATAGGCCTGTCGCCGATTCTTGTACTTTTCTTGACAATTTTCGATTTGTGAATCTCTGGATAACCGAGACCTTCCAATTCGTTGGTGATGTTCATCTTGACTTTCGGTGCGAGACAGCTAAAGAGCTGAAGCGCTTGTAAATGTGTGGCCCCTAAAATAACTTATTGAACGCACTTTCCAGGCATTATTAAGCAGCGCATAAATAGAACTAATTTCAGGTGATTAGCTTCGTACGAACCCATCATCGAATGATTGGTCGAAGCTTCAAAAATAGAGACGTTTTTTAAGGAAGCTGTGGAAGCGCTGAGACATAGCGGAATAGATGTAACTTAGCCAAGACTGAGCACGCAAATGACGACTTGAATGTTTTATATTGCTAGCAATCTCCAGCACGCCATCATCGACAGCAAGCAAATTTATTAACCATCATCACAACGAATACATGCATCTAATATATGTAAGAATCATCGCTTAAATATGCTTAGCGTGGAACAGTTGTTTTCTTTAATTTGGTGCACGACTGCATTTGCCATGGGCCTATTTCTTCAGTGCCGACACTTCTATTCTATTCTATACATGCGGCTATCTGTCTGATGTGCTGCGATGCCAGCAAGCAAATGGTGGAATTATTTACAAATATTATACGAGAGGAATATTATATTATAAAATATTATAGGAAGTTTCAGCTCGCGGTGAGCTGGAATACGGTATTAATTTTCCCAAAATCAACATCTTTGACTCGTCAGAGGAACAGAACGATAATAATGTCACACGATTGCTTGAGTAGCTAATAGCTAATTAACTAGATATTTGAAGGCAAATAATATGCATCCACAGTTTTTTGTGATATATGTAAATTTAAATTAATATTTAATCAAAATTTCAAAGTCATCCAAGCGATAGTGTGAGCGTTTGGGGCCTGGTATGAAGCTTGGCTGTTTACATGAGTTATCCCAACAAGTTAGCAACGTTCTGCGTGCTTTGTAATCAGTGGCGATGGCTCAATAAGTCTACGGACCACATAATATGACTTTTCAACATAAGATAAAATAACAGTTATGTCGGCGTTGAAAAGTAGACCTGATATGGCCTGTCGCCGATTCATGAACTTTTCGTGAATTGTTCACAGATCTAAAATCGTGTTATCTTTTCAGGACTAACGATAGCTTGAAATAGCTACTAGACTTCCACCGGGTTCTATATAGTGCTATAGGCTGAGGCATTTCAAGTCTGAACATATATTTCTCCATAGCTTTATCTAGTCTGTTCTTGAACGCGTTCATACTCGGGGCGCCAACGATGTAATCCGGGAGGCTGTTCCACATTTCGGTGATTTCACATAACATGACATGACATGTAGCAGCAGCTTTTTCTCTTCCTTCCACGTATAAATTAAAAATTAACAACTAGAATCAGAACTGAACCCTTACCCAAAAAGCGAGATTATCTTTCTCTCTTAATTTATTATCCGGTTGAATGTAATTTGATGAAGAATGGAAGATAAAGATAACAATATGAAAAATAGGCTCATATAAGAAGAGGTACAGGATTATTCGCTGGTAGGATGGGATAAATGAATAAACTATGAGCCAACCAGATACAAAAATGGGTTCTAGCAGACATTATTCATCAAAAATCTTCAAGTCAATATGTAAAATAAAATGCTAGTACAGATAGAAATAGCAATAGCGGTCTCAGCGTTCATTAGACGGTTAGACCTGTTGCTGATTCTTAACATTATTGAATTTTGGTAGAATTGGAAATCAAAAAACAAAGAAAGCGTTGAAACTTTTATTGTGGTTCCGCAAAGAGAATTGGTTCGCAGAACGAAGCCAGAAGGAAACGAGAAGCGCGCAGCGCGACGAGGAACTCGTGCACTGTAGAATACGTACGCACATATAAGTACAAGTTCGAACGTTAACAGTGTAGAACACAATATTTAATTTCAGTTGAATGAGTCACTGTTTCAGGTGAATTTGTCTCTCTCTCCAATTCTCACCATATATTGCCGGTGGCAACAGAACGTATAAGCAAGAAGAAGTTCAGTTCAAAAATCAGAAACGGCAGAGTTGAAGACCAAGTAGAGGCGGTTGGTCACCCCCTCCCCCACTGAAAGTGGGTCACCTCTTCACTCTCTTTGATTGCATCACCCCCTCCCCCACTGAAAGTGGGTCACCTCTTCACTCTCTTCGATTGCATCACCCCCTCCCCCACTGAAAGTGGGTCTGAAAGCTCACCTCCGTGGCAATTTTTTGCGTAAGGAATCATGGTCATAGCAAATAGAAATAGTACATATTACTTCTAATAGCAAACATTTATAAAATAATAATATAATATTTTTTATTGCCTTATTGGCCAATATTTCTATCGATCAATAGGAGTGCAAATCTTCCATTTCGCCATTCATGTTGTCATTTGTATGATTTATTTAGTAGTAGTTTCCCTACTTCGCAATATGAAGATAAAATAAAGAAGTCTGTGTCAAATTTTGTTTTCTATCAGTCCGGAATATTTTTTAGTGAAAATTGAAGGTACCACTAAAGTACTTGCGAATTCGATATGGAAACTCCGATATTTTCTAGTATAAATGATATATTACCTCTGAAGTTTGATCTTCCATCCGAAATGTTGGTTTTTGTTTCTATTCCTCAAATAAATATAATAAATTTTTGAAATAATTTTATTCAAAATATTGATTTTAGTTTTTATCATCGCACTCTGCTCGCGCCTACAATCCACTACACTCGTGAGTCGTGGCTATCAATCCTACACGAGTGGAGTTATACCAAGTCTTGGACAATTTTACGGCCGGTCTCCAAAACATTCTCCGGTCTCCACAATTTTACAGCCGGTCTCCAAAATTTTCTCCGGTCTCCACAATTTTACCGCCAGTCTCCAAAAAATATCTCGCAAACTGGACAAAACTTTGAGGAACGAGTTGATAAAATGAATGTAAAGGCAGGCAAAACAAGAATGGATTAGAGCCTAATGAAATATTTGCTTTATTTGAAAAGTTTCAAGATGGTATAAATGGCCATCACAAGAGATAGTTTGGTGCTGCCTAATTTCGGTAGCGGCTCCTCTTCAATAAGCGTGAAGAGGCAAATGAGCGGCAACTCGCTCCCGCGTCTGCCCAACCTGAAATTTCTGAAGAAAAGGAAACTGTGGAAGGCACAAAGTTCAGCTCTGAGAGTAGACTAAAAAATGCTCGATGCAATAATAGGTCATTAATGACAAAAGTTTGTAATCGTAGCAAAAATATGTCGAGCTGGTGCAACTTGTTGCCGCACGTCTCGAGTAAGATGCAATCTTGATTATTGGAGAATCAAGAATGAAATCATAAAAATACCAATAAATATTTAAGTATGCATAATTACGGGCTTTATTATTTATTCGGGTTATAAGTGAAAAGGAACAGGATTTAACACCTCATCATCGCCTGCTCCGTGCCTACGAAGATAGGATGACGTACCTGAAGTGCAAAAAAATCCTTCAGTGAATCGCTGGTGAAGAGCTGGTACTTGGAGCTGGTCCACGCCCGCGCAGAGGTAAGTTGCCGGAGCTAAGGTAGTGGTCGCGCGCAGAGGTAAGTTGCCGGGGCCAAGGTAGTGGTCGCGCGCAGAGGTAAGTTGCCGGGGCCAAGGTAGCGATCGCGCGCAGAGGTAAGTTGCCGGGGCCAAGGTAGTGGTCGCGCGCAGAGGTAAGTTGCCGGGGCCAAGGTAGTGGTCGCGCGCAGAGGTAAGTTGCCGGGGCCAAGGTAGTGGTCGCGCGCAGAGGTAAGTTGCCGGGGCCAAGGTAGTGGTCGCGCGCAGAGGTAAGTTGCCGGGGCCAAGGTAGTGATCGCGCGCAGAGGTAAGTTGCCGGGGCCAAGGTAGTGNGAACTGGCGAAGATTCTTCAGAGAAAAGTGAAGTAAAGTTATATGGGCGAGATGTTAGTTTCACGTTGAATGTGCACACTAAAACTACTTCCAACGTCACTTAAATCATTTGAGGCACAGAGCAGGTGAGGATGAAAACTTTATGCCTTGAAATTTAGCAGAAATTAAATTAATGAAAACTAAATCATTGTTTTTTTTTGTTCACAAACTAATAAACGGAGCTCGATGAAACTTTGTACACGTATTTAATAGGACCTAACGGTGATGTTTAGCTCTTGAAAATATTTCTCGATTACTCCTTTGTTTGTGAGTTATACGGCAAAATGTTACATCTACTGCTGAACGTATGAAGAAACATTTTAATGACTAATTCGAACTTTTTGCAGATATTTCAAGTTAAAATTTCTGTGTTTTACTTTGGCTTCACAATCTAAACTTCACCGTTGAGAGGCTTGGAATGGGTGTGTTATAGACTGTTAGTTATGTGTGTTTGCCTAGTCCCGAGTTGCGATGACTTTATGATGATGAGTTCGGGACTTCCTAGTCCCCGGTCACGCTGATGCGCCGCCTTCGTCGTCCTCCGAGTCGTCGCTAGGCAGGTCACCCCACCCTCGGGTCCCGGATGTAACGTTGGACGTGTTATAGTTCCTCAAATGTTATTTTTGTTGTTAAACAGGCCTTGCATGACCGAGCAAGCACGTCACATTTTATGCACGGTGAGCAACTTGGATATATCTGTTAATTATCATTATACAATATGATTAGATTTCAAGTGTCTTATATTCATTAGACTCTAGACTAGTTTTATTCGTCATATTTCCTAGTAAAGTATTACACCTTCCCAGATGAAAGTACTTTCACCTACTACGCTCCGCACTTGTCTTTTCACAGACAAGTGCTAAGAGCATCAAAAATAATTAAAGCAAAAAAAATTCCCTCACACTACCTACCGAAACAGCTGCGTGTAGACCGATCCGCCATGACTGAGCACGCGCGTTTTTGAGCTATGACTAAACTATTCCACAACAGCAGCCAAACTTGAACCGCCATTGTTGACTGTAGGTTTATTCATTAACTTTTATCACAACGAGCACATACATCATGTATGTCTGTGTTTCAGTGCAGAAAATTGCTGAACACGAAACAATTTCTTCTCTGTAATATGTAATAATTTTCTTGTCACAACCGCGTGATATATGCAACCATCAGTCGGATGTGCTGCCATGCCGGCAGGCTAATGGCGGAATTATTCATAAATTTACCCAGAGAAAATACAGTAGGTTTTAGCTTATGGTGACCTGGAATAAGGTAATTATTTTGCCATCATTGATATCTTCGAGTTGTCAGAGCGACTGAAAAATAATAATTATGTCTCTCTTGTTCGAATGGCAGAGTAATCATGAATTCAAATACGAATATTTGCCTCTATAATTATTTGTATTGTCTAAACNTCGTGAATTATTCACAGATCTAAAATCGTGTTATCTTTTCAGGACTAACGATAGTTTGAAATAGCTACTAGACTTCCACCGGGTTCGATATAGTGCTATAGGCATTTCAAGTCTGAACATATATTTCTCCATAGCTTTATCTAGTCTGGTCTTGAACGCGTTCATACTCGGGGCGCCAACGATTTATCAGGGAGGCTGTTCCACAAGTCAGAGATTCCACATAACATGACTTTTCAACATGTAGCAGCAGCTTTTCGTCTTCCTTCCATGTATAAACTAAAAATTAACAACTAGAATCAAAACTGAACCCTTACCCAAAAAGCGAGATTATCTTTCTCTCTTAATTTATTATCCGGTTGAATGTAATTTGATGAAGAATGGAAGATAAAGATAACAATATGAAAAATCGACACATATTAGAATAGGTGAAGGATTATTCGCTGGTAGGATGGGATAAATGGACAAACTATGAGCCAACCAGATACAAAAATGGGTTCCAGTAGACATTATTCATAAAAAATCTTCAAGTTAATATATAAAATAAAATGCTAGGACTGATAGAAAAAGCAATAGCGGTTTCAGCGTTCATTAGACCGTTAGACCTGTTGCCGTTTCTTAACATCGCAAAACAATCACTGCAGCTTGTTGCGGGTATCGATCACGTAACTCACTGCTCTAATCCTGGTACTCTGAACTGTAACCACTGGGCCACCCTGCCCTTAAACTTGTCAAACGTTACTACGAGAACTTAGATGCAGGATCTATGAAGAATAACGCCGTGTGTTTGCCGAAACTTGAAAAAGACAAAAATTTAATAGAGAGTTCGAAGACGTGCAACAAGGATAATTCCAGGCTTGATGTGCAAGTCTTATGAAGAAAGATTAAAGATTATGAAGCTTCCAATTATCAGTTATCGACGTCCGCGTGGGGACCTCATTGAAGTACGTATACAAGTACACTCATGGTTTATACAAGGTCCCCGAAGGATTACTAGAATTTGAAACAAGATCAAACACCAGGGGCCACGGCTATAAACTATTGAAACAAGATCCAACACCAGGGGCCACGGCTATAAACTATTGAAACAAGATTTCTATTTAAACTATTTTCACTTGAATTATCTGCAAAAAGGTCGAATATTCATATAAATGCTTATTCATACGTTCAAGAGTGGATGGAACATTTTGCCGTATAACTCGCGAAAAAAAGGAGTAATCGAGAAAAAATTTTCATGAGCTAAACATCACCGTTAGGTCCTAATGAATAGGGTAACATGGGGCAGCGAGCCCACTAGCTGCGGGTCATGGGCCCATAGCGGGTTTCTCGCTAAGTATGGCAGATATTGGTCCGTGTTCTCTACCGCCGGTCGACAGTTTCATAGGGATGCAGTGTGCGTGTTTATGTTGCGCTGTGAAGTTATGCTGGTAAGTTACATGAGGATATCCATTTTAGCCCCAACAAAAGTTTTTTATTGCTTCTAACAAAGTTTTTTCTGTGCTCTGTATTTGAAGCTATTAAAAGTGCTGTAAATTATGTTATGAAAATACTGTTTATTTGGATAATTTTGAGTTTTAGTTTAGACTATTAGCTTCTAAAATGAAATGTTGGCACGAGGTAACTTGAAATGGTACCTAGTGTGGCAAGAGTCCAGAGTGTCCACGGGGCAAAGCGCCCATGGTGGGCTCATTACTCCCTCTGACGAGTGCTGCATTTTACATCATTGCATTTGTCTCAATGAGCTCCACAAAACTATGACAAGGTTTTTTAATTACAAATTGTATGTTGAAGTGTAAGACTTTGTAATTTGCTTCTTTTGTAATCAGCTTCTGGTCTTTAAATATTTATTAATCCTTATCTTTCTTTTACAGTTACAACATGGTGCGTAACTATAAAAGGAAGACCACTATAAGCAACCATTCAGGAAGTGAACTCCAGAATGAATTGCAGGAAATAAAGAGTGGCAAATCGCTAACGGCCACAAGTGTCAAGTTCACGGGAGAAATGGATTCAATGCATGGCGTGCTCAAAATATGGGCTCATCAAGAGTGTACAGAAGGTAGTCGGTTGCATATTTGTCACAACTGTGATAGCGCATAGGATAAATTATGAAAAATACACATTTTTTCACTAGCAACTGGATGAACTGTATGCTTTTCGCAGGATTAGTTGTATTCGATACTCGAAGGTTTTTCTGGACACTTTTAATATTTTTTCTAGTCAAGTAATTCTTTTCAAGCCAAGAATGTATATTCTTATGTCAAGGAAATATTTTCTTCCGGTATGTGATAGATTTTTCCAAACGGAGAATATATTTTTCTAAAGTTAAGGATATATTTCTTCAAGATGTTAATAAATAAATGAATGAAATATTTTTTATTGCCTTTTTCATATTGTTGAATTGTTCTGAATGTGGTTTTCTTATCTTCGAAAAAAAAGAGATTGCAATGGGTAAAGGGCCCAGTGGGTTGGCGCCTTGCCCCATGCACATGAGCCCATTGCCCCAGGGGTGGGACAATGGGCCCATTTTGACACTTTTTAGAAAATAACTTCTCACTATAAATTGAATTAATCTATAGGCGCCTAATTCACATCGTACATTCCTCATGAGTATAGTAACTTTGAACAAAACCGAGAACCGCCTCGTATAAATTAAAATTTCATTAAAAATATAATTTGAAAAAAGGGAGGGCGCGCTGCCCCATGTTGCTCTACGTGTTCAAGGTTACATTGAGCTGCGTTTATTAGTTTGTGTGTGTAAACTAGTTTCTCTATTCTTGGTTTGTATGAATGTTGTGTGAATTTCGCTCTGTTCGTTTACTCTATTAAATTAATTTATTTAATCTGTTGGGTAGTTGGACTTAGTGTAAGGCTAACAATTAAATTAATTAGATTTCAAACATTCATGTTGTAAATTTATTTATTGCTTGTTATAAATCGAATCAATCCATTAATTTTTTTGTATTCTTTGCTCTTAAGAAGTGCGTCACTGTATTACGTTACCTGCAAAGATCGTTCGTTATTCGAACTTAAACCTTAAGTATTTATCTCACATTTTCAAAGCATCAAATCTTCAACTGTTCTTCCTATTTCCAACTTCCTAACTCTTAAACTGATTTCCATTATTTTCCCACAATTATTTTTCCTCCATAAAGTGATCACCACACCGGCCATTTAAACCTCAGGTTCGTAGTGTTTTTAGTGCAAAAGTGATATTTTGATCACTTATTTTAACCGTAATTTGTTTACCCGGGCATTTTTGCAATATTTATAATTTAAATTTATTTTTTCTACTGTATACATTATTCCAATCCTGAGACTGGCCGGGCTTATATACTTTATTTCCACTGCACGCACCCATTAATCCTAATAGCGGTTTCAGCGTTTAGTAGGCCGTAGGCCTGTCGCCGATTCTTAACATCGCAGAACATTCACAGCATTTTGAGGTCTCGAACTCGCAACTCACTGCTACAATTCTGCTGTGCTTAACCGCCCGGGCCTCCTCGCCGATACTGACCAGAAACTGGCGCACAGAGCTGCGGTTCGAACCCGCACCTATCTGCGCCAATCTTGGTACTCTGTACTGTAACCACTGGGCCACCCTGCATACCACTGGGCCACCCATTGGTCACATGTTCTTTCAACTCGACACCTTCAACTTCTTGTTTATCGTATTCTGAGTTTTGAGATTCGGCTCTTAACCACCGAACTTTGTCCGCATTACAAGGAAGAAAATTCTCTTAAAATCTAACTCAAAACTTTGTTGAGTAAATTAAAATAGAAGTTTCCTTAATTATTTCTTTAATTCAACACCGTCGATTGTGTGGAAACCCCACAAACTCGCTCTGACGGTTTTCAACCCCTGCTCTGCGGTTTAGTCACTGTAGGGTTTTATAGCTTCGTATTCGGGGCAGTTTCTTTATTTTCAACGCAGTTTGAAATCCATTTAGAAAGCTGCTTCCTGGTTTAACTTAATTTTAACTTAATTAATAACGCGCGGCAGTTCCGAATATAGAGGTCACCTTAGTATAGAGAATGACCACCTTGACCAGTCATGTTAATAATGTTATGGTTTTTGGTTTAGAGCTTAACAGTTAAAGTTAGAAAGGTTTAAGGTTTCAAGTCAAATAGGCAATTTGAGGTGCTGGCCGAAGTGTCAAAAAAAAAAAAAAGAAGTGAAAACGTGTGCACCCCAAAATTGAAAAGTATAACTAAGCAAGAGTTGTGCACAACAGATAAACACCTCGTATTTATTGATTTAAGGAAACTAAGGTATAACAAAGTAACTTGAGGAACTGGATACGACCGCGCTGGTAGAGTGACTGAGCACGTTCTGCATCTTCGCAGTAACCTTTCCTGAAGCCCGGATCAGAAATTTTCCGAACATCCTGGTTAATTGCTTAACATAGCTCAGTCTCTTATCTACTTCAAAACACGAGCTATTTTCAATATAATAGTATAAAATTGAGTCAGAATTACCTGCACTTTATTCATATCGTAATCGAATGAGCTGCAATTTTTGAAGCAGAAAATGGAAGGCATATACAGGATGTTATTTTTCACATTTAACGATAACGTTTCCAAAGTACTTTACAAGTAAATTTGTGATAATAATAAAATTAAATTTTTGAATGAAAATCAATTTCCAAGGCCTTTACTTTATGATACTAAATATATAACTGTTTACATGCATATATGTAACTGTTAAAACAAGTTATTTAAAATTGAAATGGTTCAGTGACTTTTGGCCCACCCTCTATAATGAACTATTAATAAAANCTTAACTATGGCGTATGGAGTTGTAAGGAGGCACCTACCTGCTAGTAATATAAGACTATCGTCTTAACTATGGCGTATGGAGTTGTAAGGAGGCACCTACCTGCTAGTAATATAAGACTATCGTCTTAACTATGGCGTATGGAGTTGTAAGGAGGCACCTACCTGCTAGTAATATAAGACTATCGTCTTAACTATGGCGTATGGAGTTGTAAGGAGGCACCTACCTGCTAGTAATATAAGACTATCGTCTTAACTATGGCGTATGGAGTTGTAAGGAGGCACCTACCTGCTAGTAATATAAGACTATCGTCTTAACTATGGCGTATGGAGTTGTAAGGAGGCACCTACCTGCTAGTAATATAAGACTATCGTCTTAACTATGGCGTATGGAGTTGTAAGGAGGCACCTACCTGCTAGTAATATAAGACTATCGTCTTAACTATGGCGTATGGAGTTGTAAGGAGGCACCTACCTGCTAGTAATATAAGACTATCGTCTTAACTATGGCGTATGGAGTTGTAAGGAGGCACCTACCTGCTAGTAATATGAGACTATCGTCTTAACTATGGCGTATGGAGTCGCAAGGAGGGCACTTAACTGCTAGTAATAAGGCTATCGTCCTTACTATGGCGTATGGAGTTGTAAGGAGGCTCATAACTGCTAGTAATAAGACCATCGTCTTGACTATGGCGTACTTGTGATCGTCACTTTTGTTGTGATGGTCTCAACATAGCACATTAACTCTGCACCTTTATTTAATGTTTACCCGTTAAGCTGGAAAATTTGTATGCCCTTCAAACCACACGAAGAATAACTGAAATTCCGCTTTATAATTTTTTCATACCGTTGTGCTTGCGTTTAAATTCATGTAAAATTGTTCAAGCGTCTTAGTTCAATAACTGGAACGGTCTGGCAGTGATCAGGCTTATCAAAAAAATCAAATTTGAGCGCGAGCCAAGCTGAATGTGTAATCTTATCAATTTTTCTTGTAGGTATTGTGTAAACTACTGAATGGTTTCCCCAGTAAATGATCAAACTTTGAATTAATGTGTGTAATAATATATGGATTTGGTGGCAATAAGCGCATGTAAGGCCCCTTGTAAGGTAGTAAAGGTAACTCCAGGGGCCTTGCACCTTACTCCAGGGGTAAGGTGCAAAATGTATGTCTATTTAATGCTTTTACATCACTTATAGGGTATTTGGAATGACGTAATTCAATGTAATGCACCATGTTCAACCAATGAGGTCCCAAAGTTTTGTGTGTAATCGAAGCATCAACGTCAATTATTGTATGCTTGAACATTTATTGTAAGTCGCACTTGAATGAGCTCAATAAGAGGCAGCGTTTGCGTCTAAATTTGTATTGCACGATAACTGCCATCCGACAGGAAAGAGCAGCATTATATAGCATTACTTATGAACTACATTTATAACTCCATTGAGGCATGCAAATAGGAATGAAAACTAGTATTGAGCGGCTATTAAGTGCAGTATTTCTGCAAGAGGCTATCAAAATACCGTCCAAAAATATGGTTCTGCACTCGTATGGAATGTTGCGTTATGAGTAAATGCAAATCCGAAATATTCCGCATGCACCTGATGCTAAACGCGCGGAGTGCGCACTTATAATTGGCGATGCCCGGAGCTGGTTTCAACTCAACGTGCTGTTCTAGTCTTCATCCTGATTATTCATGACTAACGGCATTTCTTTCCATTAATTTTATGTATAGTGGATAATTGTACATGGTGCATAATTGAACATAGTACGTAATTGGACATAGTGCATAATTAGACATGGTGCATAAATGACATGGTACTTAATTGGACATAGCACATAATTGGACACAGTGCATAATTGAACATAGCGCATAATTGGACATAGAACGTAATTTAGAATAGAACATATTACATGATATGACATATTACATGATATGACATAGTACATAACTGGACATAGTACATAATTGGTCATATAGCATAATTAGACATAGTACATAATTGGACATAGCTAATTTCTCTTTCGCATTAAAATTTATAGAGCATAAACCCTAGAGTTTAAAGGCAGCGCTGCGTTTCCGGTTCAGATAAACACGCGTGCGGTCGCCAGAGCCACACGTTTGGATGCCCATTTTTTTCCGTCAGACACACGTCACGGTCTTCGTTACGTGTTCGTTTAGAATCGATGAACTGATGCAGGAGTTCCTGCAAATCTTTCCGTTTTGTCTCGTCCCAGTCTGCACTTTAAAACTCCTCGCATATGGTGCGCAGGCTCATTATTCAACTCTCTGGTGCTGTGAACGCTTCTTTCGTCTCTATAGGTCGCTGTCGTAGTTCAGAGTTGGCGCTTGTGTGGAACCATGCAATTATACCGCCTCGCTCAAAAGTTCACTTTTGCGTGTAGCAAAGTTCTCAAGGAGGCAGTTATAATCCGTTGTCATTCAAGTTACTTCAAATTCTCTTTGATAATTACTACTAATACTTACTACTACTACGTACTGGAGCTACTTGCTAATACTTACTTCTCTACTTACTACTTCTTACTTCTACTAGCTTTGGATACTTACCACTATCACTCCAGACTAGCACTTTGTACCACACTTGAATTTTTCCTTTTTTTCAGTTTTTGGTAATTGAATTTTTCTTCATCTTTTTCTTATCAGTCGCATTCATGATCATTCAATTAGTCTAAGTTCTCAGTCAATATTAAATAGCAACTTAGTTATGTTGGAGGTCATTGATAGAGCAATATTCAAACGATCGAGTCACACCTCACCACTTTGTACCAAACTTGAATTTTTTCCTTTTTTTCAGTTGTTGGTAAATAAAATTTTTCTTCATCTTTTTCTTATCAGTCGCATTCCTGATCATTCAATTAGTCTAAGTTCTCAGTCAATATTAAATAGCAACTTAGTTATGTTGGAGTTCATTGATACAGCAATATTCAAACGAGTCACACCTCAGAACTTAGCTCCTGACCACGAACTTAGCTCGTCATTTGACCTTACCCACTTTAATTCTTCCTTTGAAATGTTGATCCATATAACTGGATGATTTGATGATTGAATGTTGATATTTATCTAATTTTTATTCACAACATTTTCCCGCTTTCGACGTTATTAGAGACAAATTAGTTAATATATTCATATACAAGAAATCCTTAATCAAGACTCTTATAACACAACATCAATTGTGTTATTCAAGTTGTTTCCGGTTCCAGTATTCGTCGCTTTAAACTCTCCGATGACAAAATTTATCTATTCTATTGTTTCTCAAATGCCATATCACAAATTATACTTGAGTATCTTTCCGTCCCGAGCTACTAAGCTCGATCTAGAATCCGTGTTGAGGAGCCTGAGGCCCATCATGGCTGGGTTTTTCTTTATTTTTACGATGATCATAGCGAGAATCAGGGGTTCAAAAAATTAGATATCGACACACTGAATAGTGTATCGATATAATACACTACACTTAGATATCGATCCTTCGAAAGGACTTCGTAATTAGATAGCGATACACTGAATATCTAAGAGAGTGTAACCGCATCCGGACTTATCCGAAATAATAGACTTGGATCATCAAAATAGCTATAAACGATATAGGCAATCGTTTTCTTCCAATGAATTAAGGCCATTGAATTTTTGGAGCAAAGACTAAATATTCATCGTTTTTGTTTACATTCATTAACTTCATTTTTACTTATACTCGCAGAGCTTGACTACTTGTTTAACTCAGTTTACGTTGACACAACAGGATTTAAATACTTGATTCTTCATTCAGAAATGAATTCTACCGCAACTAACGCAGCTATGGCCACCCTGTTGCTGCTGACAGCGTCACGCATTGGCGGTGAGTCAGGCCATGTCCTCATATTACCTCTCAGTGTCCTCATATTCCTCACATTGTTCACATATTCCCTCACATTGTTCTCATATTCGTTCACATTGTCCTCGTTCTTCCCTCGTATTTTCCTCGTTCTCCCCTCACATTTTCTTCGTACTCCCCTCACATTATTCTCTATAATTATCCACACATTCTCTCACAATGTCCTAATATAAATCTCACAATGCCCTCATGTTAATATCACACTGTCCTCACCGCAGCGAGCAATCNCATCGCCATTCCATCAACACAAATAAGAAGCAAGTTCATCGCACTCACATCAACACAAATAAGAAGTATATTCGTCGCACTCACATCAACACAAATAAGAAGCAAGTTCATCGCACTCACATCAACACAAATAAGAAGCATGTTCGTCGCACTCATATCAATATAAATAAACAGTCAACCTCACATCAACAATGGTTAAGTTTTAGCTGTTTAGACAAGTGCTTGGATGAAGGTGGGAGGGGTCAGAAGAAGGGGTCAGGCGTGCTTTAAAGGAGGTGTCGTCCTCCGTATCCGAGTCGTCGATAGGCAGGTCACCCCGCCCTTGGGTCCCGGATGTAACGTTGGACGTGTTCCGTCTATTTGCCTTCCTTTGGGCCAGCTGATGCAAGATGCTGTTGTTTGTCACTCGCTGAGGGTAGTTTCCCATTACTGTACTATAAGGGATCTTCTTCAGAAGCTTATCCAGTTGAGTCTTGAAAGTCACAAAGGTATACTCCCTTCCACTCAGCACCTTTGGTAAGGCGTTAAACCGCCTTGGTCCTACTACGGAGAGTGATCTCTCATGAAGAATCTGTACCTTGACCATGGCACGGTTATTGAATGGTGAATCTTGCACAGTCTCCCCCTACCTTCGTTGTAACACGTCACAATTTTTGGGGTCTCACATTCAAAGTTGGGAGCCAGTCCAGTTATCATCTTCCAAGTGTACAGTATAATATACCCCTCTCTTCTCCTCTCCAGTGAGTACAGTTTCGGGTGTTTCAGTCTTTAATTCCCAGTAGCTCAGGTCCAGCTCCTTCATGCCGCTGATCCTGTAAGTGAATGTACGTCCGCTGCACTGCCTTCAGTTTCGGCACCACACCCTCCTTGAGCGGCGCCCAATGCAAGAGCAGTAAGCAAGAGTGGGGAGCACTAGGGCTCTGAAGAGTGTAATCATTGGCGCTGCTTCTCTTGTTCGAAATATTCGCCGGATTTACCCCATCCTTTGTCTCCCTCGCGCAACTATTCCCTCGATGTGGTCATCGAACGTGGCTTCAGTGCACATCAACACTCCGAGATCTCGAACAAGTTGCTTCTCTTCAATTTCTGTGCCATCCGATGCCAAGTAGCGATGTGTCATCTTATCTCATCTTTGTGCAAACTCTGTACCTAATTACTTCGAACTTGGTGTGGTGCCGTTGAATTACATATTATTCACTAGGGCCCAATCATAGATTGTAGGCAAGTAATCCTGTAACGGCGTAACCTCTCGCAGGCTAGGTCGTCTGTGATCTTCATCAGCACTCTTGTATAGTCCGCAAATGATGATGTAGATGCGTGGGGAAGTTCTAAGTCAATATCGGCAATGTGGACGAGAAAGAGGATTGGTTCAAGCACCGAGCCTTGTGGCAACACTCTGTTCAGCCTCGCTTTTCTCGATTTCGAGTTTCCAATTGCGATAGCTTGTACTCTATTTGTAGAGAAGTTGTGGATCTACCCTAACAGGTTTCCTACTACTCCCAACAGTCTCAGCTTTCTGAAGAGCACCTCATGGTCAACTTTGTCAAAGGCTTTAGGAGCTTGTACTCTATTTGTAGAGAAGTTGTGGATCTACCCTAACAGGTTTCCCACTACCCCCAACAGTCTTAGCTTGCTGAAGTGCACCTCATGGTCAACTTTGTCAAAGGCTTTAAGAAACGTACTGGAATTTTACCAGTTTTCCTATGCATTATAATAATCGCACCTTAAAATTCAATACTCACTGGAACACTTGTACAGGTGTGCGGACGCAGGCGAAGTGCCCCGCCGAGTCGTGCGTGCCGCTGCGCGAGTGTCCGGCGCTTGCGTGCCCCCTGCACGCCAGGGCGCCTCACAGTCGAGCGAACGCGGAACGCGCGATCTGCGGCTCCGTGGGCGCCTACTTGAAGGTAATGACCGTTCCCTTGGAGGAAGGTCACACTTAGCTCAGATTTATTCATATTCATTTATTCGTTCTTATATATTGAATTATTTATTTTTGAATTCTATTCAAATTCAGTATTTCCGCAAATAGGGCTAAAAATATTTTATGGATAACATTAAATTCAAATTCAATCGATCATAGCTGTTATTATTAGGATTAATGCATAATAAACAAATTACAAAGTAATAGAAATATATAATATGTAATACGCCAATATGAAGTATAAAAAATTTATATTGGAGTGCGAATTATCGTATTTTTAAACTCAATTTGACTAATTCATAATAATAGAACGTACACTCTCGTATCTTTCTCAAATCTTATTGTACGTTTAATCGATTTGCGCGCGAGCTACTTGAAAGAACTAAACTACTTCTGTTCGTTGCAAGGTCTGCTGCCCGACTAACGAGGCAACGTATCAAGACAACAACGACAACACGATAATGGGCAGGATTAGGTCCCTGGCTGAGATATGCGAGAAGCGAAGTATGCCAATGTCATCCTTGCTGCCGGAGACGTGCGGGCAACACACGGGTGTGCCACGCATTGTAGGAGGCAGGGAGGCGAGCTTGGGGCAGTACCCATGGATGGTGGCACTGCATTATAAACGTGCGTATGAGCAATGATACATGCTGTTATGTGACTAGTAGCAGTGCTGCTGGCTGCACTGCATTATAAGCGTGAGTATGAGCAATGATACATGCTGTCATGTGACTATAGTAGCCGTGCTACTGGCTGCACTGCATTATAGGCGTGAGACTGTATGTGACTAGTAGCAGTGCTGCTGGCTGCACTGCATTATAAGCGTGAGTCTGTTGATGCATGATGATGAGTGGCTATAGTAGCAGTGCCTGAACGAACGTTGAATATAAACTTTTTGATATGCATTGAAATTCCCCACATGACTCAGTCACTGTTCGAAAGAAATTAGAGTGTGCATTTTTGATAAAACGCGTGGTAATTTAGCATTGAAGTCTTCGAATTGGAAGAATACCGTGGGTGGCAACGATCACACGAGCCAAGTTTAAAGCATTATGCTTGTTACAGCAGCAAAAAATGTAAACTCTCGAAAAATCATAGTTTATTTTTCAATTCAGTCCAATCCAAGGAAAAAATAATGGCCAATGACGGTTACATAATTGATATGAATACCAATAATACATTTTTTGTAAATAATTTTGCCTCATTGAATAACTGCCAATAATCAAAACACAAATAATTTACTGCCATATATGTATTTTACTCACTGTACAGGATTTCACAAGGAAAAAAAAATGACCTCAAGTTTTTAACACATCCCTCGATAGAAGCTCATAGCTTGGAAATAATAAACCGAAATTTGAGACCAGTAGCAAAACATCTGACGGTCACTCACTATCTTTGCTACCCTCACTTGCAGATACGAAAAATGGGGAGCGGAGAGTTCTGTGCGGAGGATCGCTGATCAGTGGACGCTATGTACTGACTGCTGCGCACTGCGTCGCGTCAAGCTACTTAAAAAAGTGGATAATGTAAGCAATATAGTACGCTGATGCTGCAAGACGCTTGCTCACATCCATTTTGTGCAGTAACTGCAATAGTAAACACAAAGTACTTAATATCTTTCGCAACCTTGCATTATGCGTGCTCTGCGCCACAACAAGCGCACCTCACAGGATTAGCTGGCAAAACAATGTCATCTAATTTTTTGAAACGCCTATCCGTTTGATTCGCCCTCGCAGGACGCATGTGGTTCTCGGGGACTGGAGGCTGAGCACAGACCCCGACTGCTCGGACAACGTCTGTGCTCCTGAGCGCATTTCTGTCTTAGTTGAAGAAGTGGTCGTGCATCCGGGGTTTAACACACCCACGGTGCTGAACAACGATATCGCTCTAATCAGACTGAGGAGCGAGGTCAATTTCAATCGTGAGTGTCTTCGTAATTCTTTATCATGTATACAATAGATAAATGGAACTTGTGAAGCCTGTCGATTTACTGACGGAATTTTCATTTCTGAAGCCAGAAAAAATTTTCAATACCTAGCGAAAGTTAAAGGCATGAATAGGCTTGCGGATTCAGCATATTTATTTTCAATGAGACAAAATAAATGAGAAAGTCCCAGACAAACAAAGCCTATTTTCTATTGGGGAATAATGAAATCTTTCTCATAGAATATATTCAACCAATCTGCCTGCCGCCAACGAACTTTGGGCGCTCAGAAGTCTCGGTGAACCAAACCGTGCTTGCGGTTGGCTGGGGCCACACCAGAACTGGTGACGGTAGCGACGTGCTGCGAGTTGCTCTCCTCAACATCGCAAACCCGTTCGTCTGCAAACGAGTTTTTCCTTCAAATTTTCATCTTAACGGAGTGCAGGTGAGTGTAATGACGCAATATTATTCCATTACATGCACATCAACATGCTGTCTTAATCACAAGCAATAACCTGTATTATATGACTTCGGTGAAGCGCCAAAACTAACATGAATAGTTGTTTGATTCCGTTTAAGTACATTAAAGGAGGTAGAACATCATATCTTGCTACAAAAGTCATGGAGATGCCTTGACAAGTTTAAATGTCATTCAGATGTGCATCGGTGGAGGGCCGGATGACACGTGTTCTGGCGACTCCGGAGGCCCAGTGATGAATCTGAACAAAGAGCAGCGTTACTATGTGCTGGCCGTCACTTCTTTCGGAACGCAGGAGGGCTGCGGTATATCTGGACGACCTGCCGTGTACACCTCAGTTGCTCATTTCAATGACTGGATCCGCCAGTCAATGAAGTACTGAGACATTGCAGTAATTGCGTTTGTTAAACACTTACTTCTGTAATATTTACTTTTGTATTACAGTAATTACTTCTGAAATACACTCTCAGCACTTCATCTGTTGAATCTTAGGAAACTTACAGCAACAATCCTTACCGTAAACTTCTAAATGCTTGACAAACCGAAGGGACGGCCACTCAATTTTTTCTCAATCAACTCCCCTAGCGAAATTTTGAGGGTGGAGAGCTTCTGTGTTGAAGACGCCATTAGCTCGCCCAGTGCGTAAATTAGCGGCTCTGTAATTAAGTCCACTTTACGCTCTGGTTGTACGAGCGAAATAAGTGTCCGATTAGAATCCGGTCATAGACCGAGCGAGCTTGCGGCGTTCGTCGGGCGCGCGCATTTGACACTTGACAGCTTCGGCATAGACACGGCCGAATCTGAAAAGTGTGTTAAAAAATGCCCCCTCCTTCCCCCAATTGGGGGGGGGGGAGGGAGTGGCATTTGAATTGCTGTACGCTACACATCTATGTACATAAAAATGTATTAACGCGGCACAATGTAGCAAATTGCCTAGCAACACGAATTCGAACAGGGAATAATATCAGTAATTGCATCTTTCAACCCCAACTTTCTGCCTTACCCACAACCAGCATTCTCTAACTTTCACTGGGACTCAACAATCAACATTATCCAATATTCAACACCGCTCAATATCCTCTTCCGCTATCTATGTCCAAAACATTCTATCCCATTCACACGCACCGAACACACATACCAATTGCGGATACCAAAAAGTTTCAACGTACGGCAGTGCGAAACATTCTCTCACTCTAATTAATCAGTATTAAAACTTCGCTCATATTCCCAATCACAAAACATTTACATAACTGTTAAGCATTCTCTCGCAAAAGTCACTTAAATCAGTCCTCAAACTTCTCTCAAAATATTTGCAAACAACAGCCTAGTGCATCTACGGGGCTCAACTTTACCAATTTCAACATTGCGCAAATTCTTATAGTAGCTAATAATTTCATACCTGTGTTTCTAGGTAAGAAATGCCAAAAATATAATGAATCGTTCGCAGTAATGCAATTCAAAGTGAGACACGCGCGCCTTCCTATATGCTTCCTCATGCATGCACGCGTACCTATCATTCAGTTTAATTTGCTAACGACTTATCATTTCAAGATACGTCACTAGTGCGCTCCGTTCAGTAAACTGTTTTGCACGGGTCTATAAATTCAGCCTACAGCGGCTGTAAGGAAAAATAGAATAATCACTTCTGTCGAAATTCCGGTCGAATTTGTTGCCTTTCCAACATTGCCAGGTCATGAGCTAAGTTCTGATCGAGGTGTGACTCTAACATAACTGAATTGTTATTTAATATTGAATGAGCCTGAATTTTGAGCCTGTTTTGTTTTCTCTGAAATTAGAGAAAACAAAACAATGCAATGGGCGAAACAAAGGAATTTACGAACTGAGAAAACAGGTAAAAACAAATTGTAAGAAGTGGTAGTCCGCAGTAATAGAGGGGAGAAGCCGAAGCTAGTTGTAAAAGCAAGAAGTTGTAAGTAGCAGAAATAAATATTTGTAAGTAGCAGGAGTACGTAGCAGAAATATTAAGAACAAGTAGCAGAATTATCTTGTACGGCATCGGATTATATCCGTACATATGACTCAATAGTACAATATGTACTACTCAATATTACTCGTCAATAGTAGTACATATGACTCAACTGCTGGATCAAAAACTGCATCCCTGCGAACTTTGCTACCCATAAATGTAATCCCTCGTGCGAGGTAGTAATTTGCTCCATACAAAGACCAATTGCAGACTTTAAGAGCGACCTAGAGCTTGGAGAAGCGTTCACAGCACCTGAGAGTTGAATAAGAAGAGAGCAGGACCATACACGAGGATTTTCATGGCGCAGAACATGACGAATACTCAGGTGGAAACATGCCAAGCGATATCTGTTGCATAATGCAAGCTAAGACATAATCGGTAACTATGAAGTTATTCACGGATACCGACATACCGGAAAATTCGGAGCAAAGCTCCCAAGTGGCAGCACAATTATTACACTCATAACATTCTGGCACAGCTCGTGAGTGCCGCCAGAAGTAGAACATTGACAGAACGTTCTGGCACAGCTATATATCGAAGGCCGCCTTAACTATAGACCCGTCATGAGAAGTGATGGAACTGTTCACGGACTTTAAACGAGGTGCCATGACGCACTTCGTACGGAAACGAGCGTTCAGAGGCATTGCGGGAGCGACCACAGGCGTGTTCATCTAATCCGGAGAATTAAGTGGCGCTGCTCGGTTACTATTTTTCCTTACGTGAACGAGAAATTATGTACCGTAATATACGTCCAGTTTCATCATGTTGAAGTTGAATTTTGAGAATGGGTCGCGAGATACGAACATTAAACTTTGGATTTTGTTTGAGGATTTGATTTTGTCATTAAACTTTTATTCCATAGCGCTAATATATCGCTCGCCCGACAACGAAATTTCAACACTTAATTTTTCATTGCGTTAATATGTTCTGTTTTAACTGCACGCTGTTCCCATCATGAATTGAGTTATAAGCGTATAAATTAACTCTATACGTGCGACATCGCAAGTTGTCCCTCATCAGTTGAGTGAACATCATCACTTTGATGCCTAATCCAAGTACCGTACTTTAGGATCTTATCAAATCAATCAAGTGCCTCACATTGACTTACATCCTGCCCCATACTCTTATAAGTGAGTTAGGAGCACTGATATCAGGCTTTATGCCCATTTAAAAAATACATTATATAAATGAATTGTTTACATTTCATCATGCAAACATCACACACTGCGTTTAATCCATAGATTTGATGTCCAACCAAAGCAACAAGGCTGAGAAAAATTCATTGTTTCGAAGGCAATTACAAGCTCTGGTCTTCTCACATTTTATAATGCATTAAACGCCAATTCATTTATAAGGTAAACCAGTCAACAGTTTATACAATACATACAAAAACCATCGCTATTATTGATAAGAATTTAGTTTGGCTCGCGCTTACTTTTGATTTTAAGGTTCGCTCGACAACGTTTCGACTGTTTCACTTATATAGAACTAGAAAATTTTAGCAATTTGACATGAACTTAACTACGAGCTCAAAGGGTGCGAAAAAATGTTGATACCAGAGCTTCTGGTATTATTTGTACAGTTTTAAGAGCGCGTAGAATTGCACAGCTTAATGAAAATAAGTAATAAATATAGTAGCTTCGGAGTTAACGTGTATATAGTGATTAATAGTAAGAATTAGGCACGCCTGAGTTAATGGGATACTCTTATTACTAAACGTCTTCGAAATTATAAGTTGTACGTGGCGGCAACTACCAGTGCAAGTCATTTTGGGATCACTAGCAACGTCTTCTTTGTGGGTAGGCTTGTGTGACAAATGTGCTCCGGTTACTCGTGTTAGGCGGCAGAGGGTTAGAACGGACCTAATTTTAGTCGTGATATTTGGGCCTTCTGTGACAGAGGCGCGAATGCGGAATGTACACACGTTCGCTCTCGTCATAACTGTGCAAAGGAATTTCCTTAATGATCCCATCTCCCAACTGCTGCTGAAAGTTATCATGACTATCTGCAAGTTTACTCTTTGAGTCCATATTTTTAATTACGTTTTCTAGAATAGCCCTTGAAGCAGCAAACCCAACATTAACTGAAGACAACTTGTCATTATCCCCGGAAGCGACACTTGATAGTGGCCATCAACCTTTTCAATAGACGCTGAGAATTTATCCTTCAGAACTTATCGGAATTAGAGGCAGGTTCATCTTCCTTTATTCCTATTGTCTCTAAATCAAACAACTTCTCAATGTGACCCTCGACAGAACGATCATTCAAAATGCTGCTCAAAGAATCAGGATGGCAAACTTGAGGATCAAGAACGAAGTTGATACACGAGCGACGTTCGTTCAATTGAGCTATCGACTGATACATCTGATAGGCTTCATCTCTCGAAAGAAATGCTCGATATTTCCAATTGGAATTATTTCACCAAATAAATCGCAAGGTTTACCTATATAAGGCAAGTTTAAGTTCATCAATAAATTGTAGTATGTCTATTCCCAAAATGCCTTCCAGTTTAACTATATCGGAATCCTGGGTCAAAGCTGAATAAGGAAGTTGGTAATCAGGAGAAATATTCTTGGCTGCTTTGCCCAAGGAAGCAATTTCACACTCCATTTCAAACTTTGAGTCAACCAGCGTGGGAATTGGCAACAAGCTCCCATTTTTCTTCAAATCAAGAGCCAAGCTAACCTCCGCCAAACTCCTCTTTCCCTTGTCAAGAAATGATCAACTAAATAGTCAGAGCGGACCAAATCACCGGGAAAGTTAATATTCTCCAGAACAGCACCGGACACGTACGAGCTCTGCGAACCCGAATCCAACAGAAATCTCGCCTGCGTGGTCTTTTTTCTTTTCCACGACATACCTTTACGGTAACAGTGGGCAAAAGAAAGAAGTGAAGTTAGCTACAGAGTTAAGGCAATAATTAGCCTTCAGGTTGCTAAGTTGTAGACGAGATCACATGGCAGGAATATGATTGCCTTTCTGATAAAATTTGCAATTAATGTCCAATTTAGATTTACGATATTTTGAACGTATGTTTTGAACTGGTACATTTGAAGCCAAATTTTAATTCTTTGCATCGATCAATGCGGTTTTCACGAGTGTGATACTTTAAGCAATTGAGCATTTAATTAGCAGTACTGGAGCAAAATTTACAAGGTTTCTTCTCGAAGCTGGAAGAAGCAGCCTTTTGAAACACCTGCTGAGAAACACCTGCTGGTTCAAAATTGAAATTTACTTTCATGAATTTATCCACAGAATCAAGATTGGTTTGGGCAAGTTTAGTTTCAAATTTTTTTATCTGTACGTAAGTTAAAATGTGAATAACTTCCACATGAGAATCGAGTACCATTGGTAATAGCGAATAACTGCAAGCAAATTTTCTAATCATTCCCTGTCTGAAGAGCACTGGCAATTCGGAGAATACAATATGGCGAACAAATGCCAGACATTCTTCCTTGGCCAAAAGATCCATGAGATTAAAGATCGGTAAGGGTACAGTGCACATCATTCAAGTATACTCTAGTCCAGTGTTTCTTTACTTGGGTTCGGTCGAACCCGTGTTTCGGCGAGTCGTTTTCTGGGGTTCGACGGTTTGTTTCACGGGATGCCACGCGCTGCTTGGCCATTATTGGTTGCAGCAAGCAATTGCAATGCACTTAGATAAGCTCGCAATGGTGGAGCCGCGCATTCCTGAAATTGTCGCACTGAGGCAACAACAAATCAATGTAAACCAATGTCGCACTGTCACATTAATTTGCAATGAATATTCATTTTGTTTTTGTTTACGTGCGAAATTTATGTTGTGCAGGTTATTTTCTTTGAAATAAGTGATTTGCGTGCAAATGATGCATGGTACAGTTTATGCAGTTATACAGTATATAGTTGTATAACATTGACATTTTTTGATTTAAAAAACAACATTTTATTTTTCCACCTACGAAGGGTTCGATGAATGCATGTATGGAACTTGCTGGGTCCGGTAAAACCAAAAAGGTTAAGAACCACTGCTCTAGTCGAAGTGAAGTTAGTTAGCATCGAACTTCGGGCTCAGACCGAGCTATTTAGCCAACAGTTCGTTTACCAAGGCAGATTAGTTAAAAAAATTCAGGTTCTAATAATTCTAAAGCAAGTCAGTAGTTTTCATCATTAACACTGAAGTGAGAAACAACTTTAAGGGCATAGCCTTGCAGGAAAAATATTCTCTATTTCCAATAACATTTTGAGAATGGGTAAGGAATGAGAAATAATCTAAATTACTAGTAAAGCCTTCGCCAGAGAAAGTAGGACAGTACAGATTCGGTAGTTTTAATTCAGCTCTCTTCTCTTCAAATTTAGCTTTAACGCTTATTTCATCAAATTTAGCAAGGAATTTAAAAGCAAAGAAAAGGCCAAGAAAATTCACCATATCGATATTGAAAACGTTTCGGAGTCCAGCTCCATCATCAGTTCTTATATATATATATATTTTGCTGTTTTTATTAATGTAATCCTTGGATTATTTTATTAGGACATATTTTGAAGATGAATTTGTGCATTATAACGTTTTTAGTGTTTTTTTTTCATGGTAAGATGAGCGATCTCTAATGTTGTCGCTGCAGGGCAAAACAAAAGCGATCTAATTTACACTCGAAATTCCAGACATGCAATAAAAAATGCCATAATGAAAAATCCTAGTAAAATGCGGAGAGCAATGCAGCGGGAATGACGTTCATTTCCGAGTGTCTCAGCGCTCAAATATTTTCGAAATTTTCTTTGTGGGGACCGAAGCTCTTAGGGGCGGGACGTCGAAAAACCGTTTCTTGATTTTAACGTAAAGTAAATAAGTATTAATAAAGTATGTACGAACTGAAAAATATAATTTTAAGAGTATATTTATTTTCTTCGACAACTTTACATTTTTAACGCATTTTCTTGTTTATGAAAAAAGGCGCTATTGTGCTCGTCATGTCCGTCAGTCTGTCCGTCCGTCCGTCTGTCTGTTTCTCTGTGACTTCTCGTTGCCGAGTATCATGGATACTCATGGATACTCACGTCGTATCCATGGATACTCATGGATACGACGTGGCCGAGTATCCATGATACTCGGCCACGAGAAAATGCTCTCTGTCACTCACTGCACTAAGTACTGATACATTTTTTCAACTTGAATAAGCATAGCTCTTAGGCTGGGTGACTAACTAGCTACCACACGACGGTTTAGAGTTTACATGGACATCTCGTGCAGTTTATCTCGTGTTTGATTTCATTGCTCATTTTTCTGCACGGTTATGTCTGAGATTATCTGAGGAGCGGTTCCTCCGACGTGCACTTGCCGTGCGTCGTATCACGTTTAGGATTACAACCCCCACATTAACGTTCACCTCAGCCGCACCTACTGCAGCTTATGAGAGTCTTCGTCTAATGTTTTAACGCATTTTCTCATTTATGGAAAAAATTTCCTATTTTGCTCGTCATGTCCATCTGTCTGTCCATCTGTCCGTCTGTCCGTGACTTCACGTTTTCGTCGACGAGAAAATGCGCTTCCGTCACTCACTGCAGTGAGTACTGAGTTATAGTTTTTAACCATTATTGTTATTTTCAAATAGAAATCATGCCATGCACACAAAACGCAGGGTCCGAAGCCATTTCTCAATGGCTTAGGATTTAATTACGCACGTAAGGCGTAACAATAGATGTAAAGAAACGTACATTATTTAATAAACAAACTATGTAAATGTTCAAGCGAACTCGTGAGAAGTACCTACATCAGAAATCCTAGGTAGCTTTCAGGCCTGAAATGTGAAGTTGAACATTAAAGAACACTAAATTCGGCTAAGCCCATCTGTACGTCACCGGTGTTATCGCCGAGGGGAAGTCACAGTTTATCGGTGATAGACTAGGTCAAATCAATTCAAAGTGTAGGAATCTAGCGGAGGAGCGCAGTGCTTGCCGAGATTACGCCGGGACTCCTATCCAACGTTGCCAACAAGTTGCAGCTTCCTTCAACACTGTTCACCGAGTGGGAAGACAGAGGTTAAAATAAACGACAAGTCCGTGTGACGTACAGCGCCGGAAGCGCTACCGTCTGCGAGACTGGTTCTCTAGCTCCGCTTGCCTGCAGCCGCACCTGTCCATGGCCGACGAAAGAAGTAATTGAAATATATTTATTTAGTTTAAATAAATGGTTGACAGCAGCGTCGGAGGTAAATCCAAGGTATTTCCTTGCCAGACAACCGACCAATTACTGCGTCCTACCACTCCCGTCCAGGCAGGCGGCTCAATCGAGAGTGAGCCGACCAAGGCTCATGTTCAATTTCAGTTTTGAGTAATGCGTCGGAGTGATAGAAGAAGAGCGAGAACGACAGTCAGAAAGTCGGGCCACAACAGCACGACTCCATGACAATAAGAAATTTATCGAAAAATTTAGAGTAGACGAACTGTGTATATTTTTTCATACACAGCTTAATAGTCAAAACTTACACAACTGTTACAATAATATTGAAAATATTCAGCTGTAATAAAATATTGTAAACCTACTCATTTTTATCGCATCTCTGCAAAAGACGTGACGTTAAAGTCCCTGACTTCTATCCAGTGTAGCACAAATCTGCACGGGGGACGTCGATGCGAAGTTAAGGCGTTGCTCGGCCGACAATTCATTCATAGACTGAGGATTTGCCGCATCACAGTGAAGTGATCCTGGGCGAGATCTGTAGGACGACGCCGACCCGCTGAAGATTATGTTAATGTTGATGGTCAATGCTAGACACGCGAAAATTTGCTTGTCTCACATGGATTTTGCTTCAATTTGGAAGCATTTGGAAAAAGAATAGTTTTAGCAATTTCTTAGTATCGGCTTCAGGCGTATGAATTATGTCCCGAAATTCATTTTTGTCATGAGAAACTCTTGGTGACTGAAAAGCTTGAAATAGAATTTGAATTGAAATTTTAACCTTGAAATTCATGGACATTTTTTATAGCAATTTTCAGCAAACATTAATTGAAAAGCCGATTAGTCGTCTCAAATTTTGTGAGCTACAATTCGATGTCACTACAATTCGATGAATTTCTACGCAGTAATCTAATCAAATTCTAAAACTATACCTGAAAGAAAATTCGACAGTAATCTTCACGATTAATGAAATTACTTGAAACTATTTTGCCTCGAAGGAATCTATGGTCATTCACACTAGGCAAATTATTTATTAAGCAATAAATAAAAGTAGAGAGCTGTTTATTTGCCGGCCAGCGCTCACAGTGGCGCCTGCAAATAAACAATAACCATTCTTAAGCGCCACCGATTCATAAATACGAAGGCCTCGCACTCTCGCTCTGCATGCAAATCTTGGCGAGGGAGCTGTCGCCTCCTCCACCTGCTCCTAGGACGGCTACTTGCTCTGGGTCTGGGAATAACTTCAATTTTGTTCATGGAACGACGTGGTATGGAAATAAATTATATTGAAGTTATATTTTAAAAATATTTAAAATTATATGGTATTTACTTATGCGATGAATTTTCTTATTAAAAAAGGTAAATTGGTGTAATGCCCATGACGCGTTTGTTGTATTCTTCCCACGTTTCGATCTTCCATCATTATTTGTTCACTTATTTTCAGTGATTACTACATAACAACAATTGAACATTTCCAGTTTTATTTCGCATGTAGTTAATTTTTTCACATTTCTAATTTTATTGTTCCCATTGAACGATTTCAACATGCTAATTTATTCCATCAAAATCTATCCCAATTGATTAATAATCCTGAAACTCGAACCCCGCAGGCAAGCAAGGCTTCATTATAAATGGAAAGTACAAAGCAAGCTGGTATTGTTGCCATTTCAAAGGGTTTCCTGCTGGGAACCTTGCCACCCCGAGGCATTTCTCTAAATCTGTTCTTTATATTCAACAAAACCCCTTAAATTCTTGAACTCCTTTTTTCTTAAAAAAAACGCATGACATTTTTAATACATACGACAGTAGCATGAATTGTCGGGATATAAAGAAATTGTAAACAACTAACGGCTTTTCCAAGTTTGAGAAAATTCTCAAACTTGGAGATTTTTTCTTTGAAAAATTCTCAAACTCTCAATTCATGCTAATGTCTTATGTATTGAAAATGTCATGCGTGTCAATGTACTTCAGCATTGATATAAAGAATAGCGACGACTACCTGAGGTTTTAGTTGTATTGCGACACGCATTGCGTCGCATTTATCCGAGGGTAAACTATAATAAACTATCCTTCAAATTGAACAGGTTTCATTTTAATATTTTTATTAAAAAAACTTCTTCCAGGATTATTTTCTGCAAGAAAATTTTGAATACCTCAGACACAGTATACAGACTTTCCAACTTATGTACTGAGTTGAGTTGCTGCTTCATTCCTGCCGAAAAATTGATCATCGATTTCATGGTTACTAATTTCGCCCGTCATCAAAACAACAAATTTGTTTTTCGTTGCAATTTCTACTTTTCTTGATACAAATTTACATTGTAGAGTAGTGAAGTAGGCCTATACAGAGTTCAAGATAGACGTGTAATTTGTTGGTGGTTCTTATTTAACAAGAACCCGCGTCGCGCAATGACCCGAAGCCTAAGGCCATTCGCTCTAACGCCCTCGTTCTGATCGCCTCATTATTGGATTTACGCCCGTCGCCAAAATTCTGATCCACATTTCGATGTCTGAATAAATCCTGGACCAGAATACACCAGAGAAGGCGGCTCGTGCTATGTCTCCAAATTTGAGTATTTTACTAGCGCGCCTTTATATTTTATTGCAAGTTTTACGAAGCCTCCGAAAAATTGATGCATTCACATTAGTGTGCTTACGGGCCTGTCTTGTTTTGCTGCCCGGAATTTCTGGAGTAATTGTCGAATTTATTGGCGTTGTTGTAATGTAGAAATTACTCTATTATTCTGAGGCATAATTTTTTATTAGCGGAAGCCTTGAAGTGATAAAATTTGTTTAGACCTGTATGAAATATTTATTATTTATCTGTTATTATTGGTGGTACTTATTCTTTTTGTTTGTTAGCATTACTTTTTTCACATGTTGTTTATATCCTGCTACTTACATAATATTTTGCTTTCACATCAATGAACATGGTACATTTTAATGTTATTGCGTATTCCGTAAACAAAATAGTATCAAAAATTTTTTTAGGAAATTAAACAATTTTTCACATGCATGCAGCTGTACTGTCTGATCACAACGTTTGTACTTATGATATACATTTCCTTAGAGAACTAATCAGAGATCAGGCATAATTTTATGCATGCCATTCTTTTATTCAGGCTATGAAAAGGTTTGATTTGAACAACTGGCTTGACCGACTAGAAGTATTCTATCACATTCATTTAAATATTATTCGTAAAAATTATAAGTTTTCTCACTTATTTTACTTCTTGTTAATTTGTGACCCATTTTTGAAAATAATTTTGTTGTTCTTAGCTGTTGATGTCGGACGCAAGAGCGCTTCCGTCTCAGTCGCGTTTTCGACTGTAATTTTCCTTTTTTGCCTCTCGGCTTTTTGTGCAGAAGCTCGGTTAAGCACCAAGAAATGTACTGCTTTCAGTTTATATAGGCGCGAAGTCCTAATGATCACCCAATTGATCTGCGACTGAAACGGCGTCCATTAATCCTCTGTGGAAGTGAGCCATTTTCTCAACGCGTAGTCAAGTCTTGAGCTTTCAGGATAATTGATGACATTTGAATCTTAATGGAGCTATGGAGAGCATTGATGCATAATATGTCTTAAGGTATTCATTTCTTTATGTGTTCGACATCAGAAAATTTGCCTGTGCAGCGTAAAGTTTCATTTCAGTTTTATAATACCAGCTCGTCAGGTTGAATACATGAAATTATTGCCGAATAAACTAAATGAAAAAGCGCTAGTGAATTGTGCTCTTTATTTGTGTTCTTCACCATCAAATTCATCATCAACCTCCATCAGAGCAATAACTCGAATATTGTTGCTAGAATAAAAAATGCAATTTTCCTGGTATGGCATGGCATTAAAATCCGATAATTGTACTTAATTCAAATTGAAAACAAATTATCACCTTATTTTGATTATAAGTACCCTCGCTGGCATACACTTTTGATTCATAAAAATGTATTACTTCATATTGCATGCTTTGTACCTCAGCACATTCTGTTGATGATGCATCCATAGTTTCTCCGTGTTTTCGACTATTATTTTCCTATCATGCTTACTCACCCTAATGTGACCTGCAAGGTGGTCGATGATGCAGTCTTGACGTAGACGTGATGCAGTCTTGACGTAGGCTTTTTAACGCATACCTGTGAACTGTCCGTGTTCGACGCTTATCTGAATGCATCGGGAAGTGAATCTGCCTGTCTGGTTTGACAAAGAAGCAGGATATTTAAAAATATACAAGATATGCAAAAGGATACTAAAGATATGCTCGTGAACTCTCCGTGTACGAGTCTTGCTTGTATATATAATACGTCGTAACGGGAATTTATTTGTCTTGTTTAAAGGATGTGTCTGTTTGCGATGCGCGATTGCTGAATCTGAGTAGTTCTTGGTGCAGCGATTCATTACATAGGCTCAGATTTAATATGAAGCGTTCTGAACTATCGGATTTCCTCTTCAGCAACATCAACCCCTGGTAGCGTCCAGTTAAGCTACTGTAAAGCTCCCTGCTTCCCCGTCAAAATTTTGAGTTCTTACGAGTATATCTTTTTGATAGAACTCATTTGCAAATCGGCCGTGGTGCTCTTCATAGGTGCTTCTGAACAGCTCTCTCTTCTTGAACGAGGTCTTTGCACTTCATTCGGTCGGAAGAAGCCTTTGTGTTTCGTCCAAAGACTTGCAGTCCTGAATTCGAGCTCCCTACAGCGCGATCTGTTTTGTCTTTATTCGAATTCGTTTTCAAAGGAATGAGGCTCAAATCCTCAACTCGAAATATATATTTTGTATCTCAATCCACCTTTAATGTTTATATTGCAAACCTTGTTATTTTTAAGGTATTTTGTCGCCTTGCATCCTTGCAACAATCGAACTGTTTCTTACGATTTATCATTTTGCAAACTGCGTTTAATCTCTTAATTTACTTGTTAGTTTCTGGAGGAATTACTCACTGAAATATCAATAAATCATCTGATTGGAGGCATGATCAGCTTAGGCAGGCGCAGTGAAGTCAAAAGTGAGCCGACACCGCGGCTGTCGATCCTTTGAACGTGGCCTGCTGTTGGCCGGTCGAGCTTGTATTGTTTCCGCTCGAAGGCGCATATGACGGCTCCTCTTTCCTTAATGAAAACCTAATATGAAAGCAGATGCAAATGTGTGGAGAGCTTCGAGCTCAATGAGTCCCTTTGAAACGCGCGCCCCCTTATGCATCTAAAAACTCCAGCTAGCGCTCTGATTTTCGTCAAGAAACAAACCCGTTTTTTGTAAGTCCAACCTGGCATGTTTGATGACGCATATTGCCCGTTTTATTCAAACTCGCGTCTCTTGAATTCTATGATCTTAGCCCTTAAGCAATGAAATGAAAAAGTATGATCTACGTAAAAGTTTCACTCGTATATTCACGCGAACCATTATTCTCCCTCACAATGATCGTTGAATCCTAAGGTGTGATTCTAGCTGCATTCATGGTATTGCTACGAAAAATTTGTGCTCCTGAATAATTGATGAGCATGCGCAGGCTTTTCGGTGCTGGAGCTAACTTATCGCCACGTCTAAAGACAAATGTCTTTTTAGACGAATTGCAAGAAACGAGAGAAGAACCACCGATCTTTGGCAATAAATTAGCCTCGGGACCAGATTTGTAAGCTGAACGATTTAAACAGATGGCGCATAAGTCGAGCCGAGATCAAGTGCCTGGAGCATTTGTAGTGAGATTTTTGAACTATCAAATGTATATCTATAATTCATCATTAAGATAATTAGGACTATGATATTTTGACGACATTGTTCGGCAACAATGGCCAATTCAGGCAAGTTTTCGGTCGTCATACAGAATCTTCCACAATTACTGCATTAAAAGTAAACATATGAATTCTTCCTTGTATGTTTCGCCTTTTTCTTGACGTCATTTCTAGCTTTATTAATTGTGATGTATAAACTTGCTTCTACCTCTTCACCGTGGACGCTTGTTCTAGTTTATACTGCAGCATTTACAGGCATAAGCTGTAGGCCTTTTCTTGCGTACACTCCATGCAAATCCATATTGATGAGACGCGTCACACTCTACCGAATCAATAGACTCGACTCTTAAGAAAACAACTCAGGGCCCCTCTACTTTGATGCCATCATGTCTCAGGTCTGCACATCCTTTTTGTTTGCGGTCTTTTTTTTTTCAAACCCAAAGCACTTCAATATTAATAGTAAATGTCGTAGACGTATATTTTGATGGTGAGCTAGCGCAGAAGTTTCGATGCAGCGATTGTTGGTTATGGTTTATTTTTTTCATTGCAAAATTACTGTCTTACTTCGAGGCTAAGATATCATTGAAATTTACATGAAGATTACAAAAAAGTTTCGTACTTGTGGAGTCGGTCGGGTAGAGTTATATGAATAATGTAATACCAAACTATCACATTGATCTTTCAGCTCCCAACTGAATAATTTGTAATTTGTATTATATATTGGTCACTTTTTTGTTTGATAAGTTTCTGTTAAAAACTCTCATTGAGAAGAAATTTGTATTAAAATTGCGACTTTGCGTCTGATATTTTAGCTGACTCCGATTATTGTAACAAAATGATATTGGTTTTTTTTTGCTCCTATGCGAATAATTAATGAATGAATGAGTAACAATGCTTATTCCATATTTGAAAAATGAAGAACAAACTGACTACCCTAAACTTCCAGTTTTTCATTATGTTTCATACCTATAAATAACTTCATAAAAATAAATTCATCATTAGCACATGATTCTTTGTAAACAGCGCATGTTCCAATCCACTTCGAAAACCCTCCTGTTTCTTGAAGTTTTCGCACCCGTTATTTATTTAATCAACGCCAATCACGGTGTTATTTTCTCGAGACGCTGACAGCGAGTCGTGCTCTCGCGCACTGCGTCCTGGTGGCTGGCAGCGAGCTGAACGTGCCGGCCGCGCGCTCTGCTAACTAGCGTGTCAACTGACGCGCCCAACCCCGCGGCCACCGATTCAGGCTCATCACAGAAAACGTATTTACGTTCCTATGTCACCTTAACTATTGTTGCCGTACGAAAACTCGCAAATTAAAGACAAGAAAAGTAATGGGTTTGAAGATTTGTGCGAGATGCAGGTGCCGGGTGCAAAAATTTTCAATTAATCCTTCCTTTGATATCTTCGTTAGATTTCACGGATAGCGTCTTGCTTAATCTTGAGGACGACCACCTCAATTTGTGCGTGTCTGTGCAGCGGCTGTGTAGTGACCCTAATAAATATCCGTAAATATTGTCACGTGGCCTAAATAAACCTCTCTGGAGGCTGCATAAGTGGCCATAAATTTCTGCTGTGCCGAGCTTATTGCCGCCGCTCCTTAGCTTAGCCTTGTCGAGCGCGCGTTCCTCGTCCAGAAGCTCGGCGAACCTTCCGCTCTCGTCGGCGGGAGGGAGGCCATCGAGAGGCGTATCGTTGCTGGGGGACCACTTCTTTATCACTATCTCAAACGGTCAGGAAAGGGTTTCAGTTGAGATACACACTTAGTATTCACATTGTATTTAGTAAAACAGATCTGTATTTCCCTAACACCGTAAGCGGCCGTACCACCCACTGTCGTGAACTGCTGAGGCAGCGCATGCAATTAAGAGCCTCGACGAACGGCCGTACCGTCCATTGATCGTTTACTGCTTACTCGTCATTCATTATCGCACGATGACGGTCTTTTCAGTGACCTAATGATGAGTTTGGGACTTCCTAGTCCCCGGTCACGCTGATGCGCCGCCTTCTAATGCGCAGTGATGAAACGATGTTCTTGAATTTCTTCTAATTGTATTCATTCCCCCATCCCCCCTACTAAACACACCGAACTTAGAAAAACGAAAGGAGTCCCAACTGTGTTTGCAACGTTGAAATAGAAATGCGATCCATAAATTTGCCTAAAGGAATGGCTTTAAAATATTCGTGTGCTCCAATTTTCCCTTCTATAACATTCACTGTCGTCTAATTTTAATCCTGATGTTATGATTCACGAACACCACTCGTATGTCTGCAACTGCCTTTTTAAACCATGCAGTGTTGGCTCTGCCAAGGCAGTATCTTCGAGTGCTTACTTACGCTCAAGTCTATATGCAGGTACGCCTGCTTATAGTGCGCTATTATCCAGCCGTTGCACGGCCATCAATTGCTGCTTACGGTCATGTTACCAACCATAAAGTCAGTCGAACTGCCGTTCACGTCTCTGTATTTGCCATAAATTGATGAGACCGCTGTAATAGACGGACACCGCGCCAGGTCTTCGTCGTGTCTTTGAAGTCTCGTGGAATATTACGGTGGAATTAAGGCTTGGGAATATTTCAGTCCTCCCTGCTTAGAGGAGAGGTGAGTGATGCCATGTTTGCGCTCTGTCAAAAAGACGGTATTCTATTACGAGGATGAGGGACTGTGAAGTGCCTGTCGTACTATCTATTTGAGATCTATTTTAACGTATACGTAAATCAGATTGTAGTATAACAACAAAATTTGTTGCTGAATTTTAAGGAGAGTTTTTCCTTCACCAAAATATTTTTGCATTGAATACATGTTGATTATTTCAAAAAGATTACACATAAGTGGATGGATCCGAAATGCTTTTTGTTTCAAATACACATTGTTTAGTATCTTTTGAATCAACATAATTAATAAAATTTCGCTCATTTTACTTCGTAACGAATGACATTTAATGAATGATAGATGAAGTGTTTTTTTTCTACAATTAATGTACGGTACTTAACTATTTACTACACATAAATTTGTTGCATCACTATCTTCAACTCGTTCGAATCGATTCATTTCAAAACATTTGAACATAAACTGCCGATGGTTCTCACTGTCACGTGGCGCAGAAACAATTACGCGCGAACGTTGGGCAAGTTACACCGTCTTTCACTCGGTTCTCGAGCGCCTCTAAGATACAAATCTATCCTTTAGAAGCATCTTAATTTCCTGGAGCAGTGCTCAGATGCGAGATACAAGCCCTCGTTCCCTCACTGAGACATGGCACCACAAGGAAAGCTCTTCTCGAAGACGCCGTCGAGACTGGCTTGGGCTTCTTCGACAGGCAATCAAGTACAATGTCGTGATTGACACAATTGCCGTAGGGGAAGTCGGGACCGCGCCTCACGTTCGACGCAGGTCCGGTCGGGGACGGAGGTCCGGTTAGGGACGGTCCTGTAAGAGGGACGTCATGTGCCGACGGTACTCGTATCAATGAAAGGGTGGCAACGGCGTGTCGCTTGATTTCTTTGATAGGCTTGTTCTCCGTAGAACGTGAATTTGAATGTACTAAAATGTGTAACTTTATTGAGAGAAAAAGTTCAAACTGAGATTTCTTTCCGTGTGATTTGATTGAACAGCTCACTGAGGTGATAGGAATAGGCTTAGTAATATTATCAATGATAAATACTTTCTGGGAGACAAATAGATAGTTTTTGTTACAATAGAATATTTTAATATTAGAAGAAATATTTTTATTTCTCTCATAATTCAGTCAATCTCCTCTTGACTGTGATTTTTTTACGTTTTCTCCCAACTCCTTCAGTCTAATGCAACCCGTGCGTCGAAAAGAAACCTCCCAGCGCTATTGCTGCTCATCATAATATTTCCATTAAAACCATTAGAAGTAGACGGGAAATTGTTCCTAAGTAGCGCAAGTCGAGATGGAAATTGCTTAGCCAGCGGACCCTTACCGTGAAATGGGAGCGTTTGAATGCAGTGCCTGGCTTAGGAAACTTCCATCCGCCGCTCCTCAGTTTCCTCGCGCTGTTCGTCGGTTCTGAAGATCATCAAAAAAATAATGCTGCATTGATTTTACATCATACTTCAGTGTACGTGTCTGGACTAACCTCATGTGGTCGAATGTCCCATTTTCCTTGAATTTAAACAAACATTAGGCAATGCTTTAGACGTTAACTTTTTTATTTTTATATTCGAAAATCATCCGTTGAAATGCAGTGTTGCGACTGAGTAATGCTTGAGAGAATATGAAAATAGCATTGAATGCATTTGTATACAAATGAATTGCGACTAACAAATAAAATTTTATCTTTGGGTTGAATTTACAATATTGATCAATAACACTCATATCTTACTTCTATTAACTTGGAAAATGGCGAGCAGGCTGCATGGAACAAATTTGATGGAACATGAATTGTATCCGCTAAAAAACGACTATAATTTAATAGTTCATATCTATGAATTTCACGTATGAATGTTCTGTTTCATTTAATTCCTGGCATACAGCTTTCAGGAAACAGTTCGAATCTCCTCTTCAGTTGTATAGAATAATTTTTTCCGTAAAGTTTCACTCAACAGACTGCTATAAAATTCAGACATTTGCTGGTCAGGTTTTGAGTTTGGAAGCCACCCCACGAGGTTATGTCCACGGCTATGGCACATTACCCACACTGTGATACTTCCTAATCGAATATCTTGGGCTTTACGCCTGTGTAATAGTTGAGCTGGCATCCCACTTACCTCAAAGTTCACTTTTGGCCCCGCACTTCAAAGCTCCTGGGTCCATGTTGATGAGCTGCAAGAATTATTCTAGATATTTGGATATCAACTGCATGTTTCTGGTGACTTTTTAAAAGCGGTTTGTAATTTTATGTTTTCATTCGTTTTGTGACTTGATATATGTCATTGTTTAATTTGGATAAAGTCTGGGATAAAAATTGGAATTATTTAGTACAAAATTGCATCCAATGCCACATACGGTAGCTTTACATATTTTTTCTAATTGTTCACGGGATGTGTATTGAGTTTTACGCAACTTGAAACATTACGCTTTTGCTTCTATGGGAAAGTTTATACCACGAAAGTTTTATAGATCAAATTTACCTCCTATTTACGTCATATGGTTCAAGTGAAGAAATAAAATTATCGTCATTATGAGAACAATTGTAAACTCAAAATAAATTGTCTCTTGATGTGCACGAGATATTTCAGAACATAAACATTTTGCAGAAGAAGAAACCGATTAATAATGAATGCATCAAGCTACTTACTTAGCATGTGTTTAACCATCTACAACAAGTATAATTCCGTAAAGAAAGAGCGGCACTCCCGAGCGTAAACCTGAGCCATCACATTGTCTTGAGTATCCTGGCCTTCCAATTAGTTTAAACCGCCTTCCCTTCACTTGCTCACCGAGAACTCCAAGTGTTTTAGGAGCAGAATTCTGCAAGGCTTGCATTAAGCAAAATTGCCGAATAACGGAACAGGAAGGCGAACTCGAACCTCGCTCTCTGTTATCGCGTTACAATTATGACTGAATTTAATAGAAATCTCATCTTGCTGCGAGCTTCTTTCGGTCCTCCGCGTTGCACTAACTGCACCGTACAAATTGAGTGTAACTGAAGTTAGATATGCATCGTGGGCTTGGCTGCACGGAAAAATGAAAATAACTGGCCTAACTAATAAAGTCGATGCCGAAGCCTGCACTCTATCGGAAACCCATACTTCGAGGGAGAGGGCTGGCATTGAGGGGAAAGTGGGGGTGTTTTAGGTCGGTGGGAGGTAGAGCGACCTGAAGATTTCTTGTTTCTAAGTCACGGCAGGGATAGAAAAACTGTTCCTGCTAATAACCGAATCATAAAGTTCGTCATCTATAGCTTATAACTTGCTTATTTTTTAGGAATGTAACGTGGGGGGAAACACGACTGTCCATCGACTGCATGTGGACGCTAGTGAATTGTTAATTCGTTGCCGTGAAACTTGCACCCTGTGTTCCTATGCAGTTAGATTTGTTAATAATTACATAAAATCTAACGTTATGATCCGCGTATTTTTTCATTCGAGCTCGTTTAAAGTTTTCCAGAACTTTGAAGTTGGCGACTCCTTCATCTACTTTAATATTGCTGGCTTGACATTCGAATATGTAACTCAGTAACTGCAGTGTGCTCCTGCACACTCCTATAAATATGTTCCAACATAGTTACTCTTCAAATTTGCCTTTAAAGTGTTGCAGATTTGCAACTGGTGATTTAAGTCGGTAATTAAATAACCAGGGTCTGGTATTTTTATCATCTGTGTAAGATGAGAAAGAACGGGTAAAGCTCTTCTATTCATATTAAAAAAATACTTATATCTAGTTTTGCAAAATATCTAGATTCATATTATTTGGAAATTCGGGGTTTTGAAGGCATAAGATACATCACATACTAGCGCAAATTTTACAGACAATTTTAACATCTTCACAATTGATTAAATTCCTTTAAATTTAACTGAAAAATTTTTAATGAAAAAATTTGCAATTGAATGACAATTAGCAATAATTGTGTGGAATTTTCAAATTTTGTAGTTTACTTGTAAAGTTTTTTTAATACCGACCTAAAAATAACCCTTGTTTTGCAAGTCGTGTTGTAATCATAAAAGTTTTGCAGCGAAGGGGAACTTTTCCTTTGGAGAATCCTTGTGTTCGATCAGAAAATTCTTGTGTGATGTTGCCCACGTCACCGACTCGAGCTTTATAAGTTTGCTGTTAGAACTTGCGCTGCACTGATTACTTAACGTATTGGAGACCAGCCTTTGATTAATGTTTTGACTTGACGATGATGGCTGCATAGAAAATTAGGTTTGGTGTTTCAATGTTGCCTTGAGATGTTTTTTTTTGTTACTTTTGTTGTGTTGCATATTACTCGGCGAGACTAAATAAAAACTAAAATTTATTTAACACGCGATCAGACTTAGATTGTCTTGGCATTTTAATGCAAACTCCCAGGCTGTTAAACACAGTTTTTAGCAAATTTCGGAAGATGTTTATACGCCATGGATATCTAACATTTTGTATAAATATACCTTTGTATGCAATCATTTGTTTATGAGCTGTGTTAGTTTGGTGTTATAAAATATTGTTTCGTTCATAATTGAAATAATTGTTCAAATAGAACAAAATTTTAATTTTTACTTTCGGCTTCAGATTGCCTTTGGTGGTTCAGTGACAAAGGATATTGGAATTGCTCTCTGACGTTTATTTCTAATTCTAATAACATTTTAAATTAAATTAGATTCAATTCTGTTGCAGAAATCTATAAATAATTAATAGTGAGCGTTTAGATCTAAAAAGTTATCATTTATCTCCACTGCATTCATAGATTCACAGACAAATGAAAAAATTATTTTTTTAAGACTGCCTCCCTACTCCTGAAGTATAACTGAGCGCACAGTTCGACAAAAGAACCGAGTCCCCGGAGAGATGTTGCGTCTTGACTTAGATTTCCCGAGTGCCTTTTGCGGACAGCGGAGTTCGCTGCTCTCTCTGTTGTTGCGCTGCTCGTTTGCACGCTTAATGAGAGCTACCTTTCATTACTAAAATGTGTCAGTGGTGTTGCATTGGTATTGCATTGGAGCAACGTATGTTAAATCAAGTATCATAATGATGTTCTTACGAATATCTCATTTTGATATCTCAGTGTTCCTATAGACAATGATTAATCATTTGTAATCAACGGTAGAAATCACAATTCACACAGATATTATTAAAGACATCACGATTTGAACGTTAGCTCCCCTTGATGCGCCCATTTCCATCCCGCTTCCCCCGTCGCCACCAATAATCGAAGTCTGAATTTCCGCTGCCTCGTCGCCAGCACGCCAAGCCTGAGGTCTCCGTCAAGATGCTTAGCGCCCTTCAGTGTACATAGCTTCGAGCTTGACATTATCATGCGACTATAATTTACGTCTTATTTACCGCCGAAATAATTTTTAATGCAAAATTTAAATGCTATACTAAACGAAAGAAACCTACTTTTGAAAACTTTGGTCAGTGAAAACAAATTGGATTTTTTGCTGCAATGTAACCATGTAATAGAAAAAGTGTGAGGATTTAAACTGCGTGGGCGCCACATGGAAGCTGCCCTCCACCTGTCGCCCAGATGGTTGCGCTTCATGCCACATTAATTGTGCTGATGGACGCCACATGGCCACATGGAAGCTGCCCTCCACCTGTTGCCCGGATGGTTGCGCTTCATGCCACATTAATTGTGCTGGTGGACGCCACATGGCCACATAGAAGTTGCCCTCCACCTGTTGCCCAGATGGTTGCGTGCTCTGCATGCCCCGTCGTCTCTATTTACTCCTCGACTCGCCAATTATCTACTTCTGCGCTATTGATTGCATTCCAACCGGTGGTTCGGCTCTAATTTTCTCCCCGCGACCTTCCTAATTGTATCAGAGGAATTATACGCGTTANACGCGTCATATCAGAGGAATTATACGCGTCATATCAGAGGAATTTTACGCGTCATATCAGAGGAATTATACGCATCATATCAGAGGAATTATACGCGTCATATCAGATAAATTATACGCATCATATCAGAGGAATTATACGCATCATATCAGATAAATTATACGCATCATATCAGAGGAATTATACGCATCATATAAGAGGAATTATACGCATCATATCAGAGGAATTATACGCATTATGTCCGGGGTTATTACATACGGGTATTGTTTAATAGCCAACGACACTTTTATATGCCTTAAGTTACTTATTTACTATTCCTTTGCTATTGAAATAATGTGAGTTACGTCAATCAATTTTGTTAAAGAGCTTGAAAACTGTAATTGGAAATAGCTGCCATTGATTTTCTCTGGTTGCTTACTCTCATACATCTCAGTCTTGGTTTAAATTATTTACGGGGTACCTGGTTTGATTTTTATTCTCCATGATATTGGTGAAATCATTAATTGTATGATCAAAAATCTTAGCACTCCCAGCCATTTTCAAAATACATCCAACATCTATTAACAACGCACTGGTAAATAGACTGATACAATCATGAACAATTATGAAGTGTGCGACAGTCCCGCGTCGCGTGACTGTCATCGCATGAGGCGAGCGCCACCGACGCTCAGTCAATCAGGACTTTTGCTGCCGCTGCTCTGCCACTCACTGCCAGCCACAACTTTTTGTACCGACTGCAGTCTGTTGCGTCATTAGGTCGATAGGCTTTTTAGGGACTTATTAACAATAAATAATTGATATGTTGATTGCATTTTAACGGATTGTGACAGTCGTACGAACAATTTGCACAGTCGATTCATCAAATATGTGGGCGTTTTCGGAGCAATATCACTGTCGTTAATAAGCTGAAAATATTTACGCTAATGTTATCAAAAATACTATTCTTGATTTATATGGTTTCTAAAATTTGTCGCTTTGCAAACAGTTATGATGAAAGCGTAGGTAAGATTCCTTTTTATTTCTATACTTCGAAGACTGCAATATCATGAATCGAGAGTATGAAGTTTTAGCATACAATTGTATAAGAACGAAGCATGAATTAGATTCTTACCTTTTTTTATTCACTCCCAATTAAGTGCTAAATCTAGTTCTACACTCCAGTTGTTACTCAGTGTCAATCCGAAGCGTGGTTGTATTATTTAGTTAAATAAGATTTGTTTGAAATAAATAACCTACTACTTCCTGTGAACGCAGCCGTTGCTGCTGCTGTATGCTCCGCTCCTACCGCATCCATCTGGCGCGCGCTCATGAAATTCAAAATTGCGCAAACTTTTCCACTAAGAAAATAATCTTATGAACCTTCTAGTCTATCCTGGGGTCGAAATTTGGCACCACAATCGAAAGTCTGCTTACTCGAGTCGTGTCGAGCTATCGGGTTTTTTAATTCACCTTATAAACTCACCTACTTTACCTTGTCGAACCTGCACATATTAGGTTTTTTTTCAAACACAGTTTGTTCTTATGTATGTATTAGCCTGTACGTGTATATATTAGCTTTTGTATTAGTTTAACGAAAAGTTTGTTTCGATGCAATGAATGACAAGAACACACTTCATTCTCACTTAATATTGTACTCTTTTTTAGCCCTTGTATTTTGATGACGTTAATCAGATGGGATTTAATTTGACCGTTTCAAATTAATTTAGCAACGAGTTATCGGTAACATAAATTTCTAATTGTTGACTTTTACGATGCCGCTTACTTATTTTATGTGCATTTTCTTAATCCGAAATCATTTTATTTCGTTTCGCTGAAGCCTCTAATTTTCAATAGTCAATTAGAAGAATTTCAATTTTCGACGGGAGCTTATCAAGAATTATGCCACAATACTCTCAAAGATAAAATTCTTGCAAATTTTGTATTGTATACTTAAAATAAACGTGTCTCGAATGGTGGGTTGTCTTCTTATAGTCGCGTGCCTTGACTAAAAAGAACCCACATGTTTTTATGTCTATATTGATCAGAAGATGGACATCAGTAAATAAATCATGAGGACTGCATATAGGATGCGGCAGGACGTTCTTCACAATTTCTGCTTGTCTTCTTGATGCAATAAGTGGGTGCACTTCTAATGTACTGACATTGATTGCAAAATTATTGTTTTTCTACTCCATTTTGTCAGAATATGATTCGAATTTACATGGCAGACATTTGTCTTCTATTGACAATGTTAGGCAGCGCTCCTGCGTGGCCTGGGACTGTTATAGGTCCGAAACACCAAGGATACCAAGGAATGTAGGACTTTACTCTGGCATGGATAAATCGTCTTGATACTGTTCAAACTTATAAATTAATAGCTGTTATTAATGTCAGGTTCTTCGGGCATATTCTTTCTCTTGATACCAGCTGAAAAACTTAGTGGAAAACTTTGAGGCGGATCTACGAGCCTACACTACTTAGGCCTATTCCCTTCTTAGGCCTGTCTGTAACATTTATGAAGCTGTTGACCTTCCAATATTTATGTAGAAAGATTTGTTGCTCCTGTGTTAAAGAATGTCACAAGACTCTGGTTGTACTACCACGATTTCCTCGTTTAACCGTATATATTACTTTCAGTCATTAGTAAGCGTATCATTTATGATTAATCTAATAAACAAGTCGAGTTTGTTGTTAATTTTGATTCTTCTAACTTTCTTTGGAACTCTTAATTTCTTCGAGGTAAATTACTGTATAACAATGCGCCACCAGAATATAGTGAAATAATAGTTGCAAACTCCGTAGACTGTTTACAAACCAGACTGGATACAAGATGATTTTGGATACATTCTACACTCCAAAATGAGTTTAAGGCAACACCTGCCTCTCATAAGGTTATTATATCTTACATGAATGAATTCTGGGCACTAATCGCTTGTGTGATTATCCCAGGGAGTCTCTGAGTGTGTGTGCTACTCTTAATTGTCGCTTACACAGTTTACACTTAGTAATCAAAAACGCTTCGTAATCAAATCAAAAATGTAGTAATATTATTTGTTGCTAAACGATTCATATTTCCCTGCATATTTATTATTTATAGCCTTAACAATGAAATTATATCGCGAGTTTTAATTAAGTTATAAAGATCAATAGCGTTTACGCAGCATATCAAAACCCATGCCATCATTATACGAAAAGATCAAGTCATCCATTAATAAACATAACGTAATTTAGAAGCTGATATATTTTTAAACCATGATAACGTATACAAGCCAAGCGTAACTTTGAAATATCAATTTTTTACTTTATAATCAACTTTACTTCAATGTGAAAATTCAAAAATGATATAACGAAACTACTCTGATGTATTTTTAAACCATGATAACTTATACAAGCCAAGCGTAACTTTTAAGTATAAATTTTGTACTTCATAATCAACTTTACTTCAATGTAAAAATTCAAAAATGATATAACGAAACGACATGTCAGGAATTTTTACTTCATAATCAACTTTACTTCAATGTGAAAATTCAAAAATGATATAACGAAACGACATGTCAGGTCGTGTCCGCAGCATCCAAGTCTCGGGCGCGGAGGGGGCGCCGCTGGCATCCTGGCCCGCCTCTCCCTTGGCTCTGCCTCTGAACAAAATGGAGATCGCAGCCCGCGGTGGGGGGCGTACGGTGCAGCGTCTATTCAGAAGCATTAATTGTGAATTTAACAGAATTTCATCATGAATTCACCAGTATTCATCATGAATTCATCAGAATATCACCATGAATTCATCAGAATTTCATCATGGATTCATCACAATTTCTAATTCTGATGAATCGATTACGATTAATGATAATTTAATCTTCACAAGAATGAATAAATATCATGGATAGAAGTTGTAATTTTACATACGTATATGGCATAGTTTAATTATTGTGGCATAGTTTAAGCTAAGTATTGTGCAAGCTAGTTTCAAATTCCAGCATAATTACGTTTGTCAAAATGAATATAATAGACGCTACTTAAAAATAGCTTGCTTCATTTTGAAGTTTTTAAAATCTTCAGAAAAATAACCTTCTTTGGGTCCGGTTTTCAAAAATTCTACATTGTTGAGCTGCGGACCGACGTATATCTTTTTTAAAGTTTTCGTTTCTAAGTTACATCCAGCCCTTACATTCAACTGCAGCCTTGTGTTGATTTCTTATTAATCTTATTTCAGTGACTAAGCGAATAATTAAATTTCGATTCTGATTTGAATTTCGGATTCTGGAATTTTTAATCTATTATGGAATTCTAAATTTTGAATTTGGATTCTGATTACCCAATATATCATTGCGTACTGTTCTTCAGCTTCGATATTGTACTTATTCAAACGATGCACTTGCATCGTTACTCGTTATTTATCGTCGATACGTTATTTTACTCATGTCACGTTATGTCAATTGTGTGAATAATTGTTAATATAAATAAAGGTCCAGTGTAATGAAGCTCAATTGTGGCTGAGATGATTCTACGAAAAATATATTTTTTCTTGCAAATGACATCACTCGACAGGCAATGCTTGACGATTACCGTGCGACTGGTATGAAGGAAACGTAAACTGACGATTCAGCCTATACATAAAATAGAAATGTTATAAAATAAAATGTGCGCATTAATTTTGTAATATATGAGATGGCTACATAGTTGTTCCATTGAATGCCTCAATATGTTCATGCAATCTAAATATAGCTTTGTCCAAATTACGAGAGTACTCGTTTAAAATAATGATAGATTTTATTATTATTCGGTCGAAAGCGCAACGCTGAGCCTCATGCAGGAACGTTTTGGTCGTTACCCCCTGCCGGGCAGCGGCCGCAGGTCGCACTGCCTGCCATCTTTACGTGGCTCGCCTTCCTCCACGCGCTTCTCTTCTCACTAATTAATGGATGGAATCGGGAGCGCAGCTCTCTGCTCAGCTGCTGCTGGTCTGCTGCGGATTTGCTGCTCTCGCAAAACTCGCCACGAGCAGGAGGGCTTCGAGAGGTCGCTGGTTTCGCCGGGCTCTCGTTGGTCGGCCGCTTGCGCTCCCGAGTGCAGGGGGCGACGCGCCGAGACTCCGCCTCCTCTTCGCGCTCTACGAGTCCCAATTGCCAGCTTTGGACTGTGGGGAGCGTCGCCCCAAAACTCCTCCTTTTGGTTCTTTTTCTAGACGCTGTAGAGTTGTGGCCCAATGGACGCCGAGGCTGAGGCACGGCGCCCCCCATTGGCCTGGGCGGAGACGAGGAGCGACCACTGCTGATGCCTCTCGAATGCTGATTTACGGTGGATCCTTAGACCAACGCACAATTTTTATTCGGTAATTACGGCCATAAATTGGTGCGGGATGACACCCCGCTGCGCCGGAGCAGCCTGGGCATCATGGCTGCCCTAGACCAAATGCCTCTCCTATTTCAGAGTTTTTCTTATTTTTTGAGCGCTCTGTAAGAGCCTTCATAATACTTACGGCAAACCTGCTTTCGGTTCTCTTGTTTGTGGCTTCTTATGACGATCGCCAAACCCGGGTTCCCTTGTAGCTGCAACGCTCAACGGCCCTCATATTTCTCGCGAAAATCCTCCTGGTTTTCCCTAGCGCACGACGGCTTGAGAGCAACGTATGACTTAACTTTGTTGACCGAGCCAAGCCTCATTCGTTCATTAAGGAGCTTTGATGCAGATTCGTTTGTCTTAAAAATGTATTTTAATTTTTTGTATAATCATTCATGTACTAGATAAAAGATGTGCTGTATAAAATAGTTGAAGATTTGTTAGCTGCCGTCATTTTCTTTAGATGTCACTATAGTTTATAGACCTTGTTATGTATATGTATAGTCTACAGGACGCACATTGAAAGAAAGTCGAGTTCACGCCGTATTCGAAAATATAAAGCTCTTCAACCCTGAATTTATTTTAAAATAATCTAATGTATTTTTTACAGCTGAATATATTAAAATCCATGTCAGATGCATAGGCAACTGCGCATAAATTTAAATTTAAAAACATTCGAGAAGTACTCTAAGCATTCTCTTTTATGTTGAATGACTTTATACATGAATGGCTTTATGAATGACATGAATGGCTTTATACATCAACTTATATGAGGTCATACTCCAATAACACGTGTCTGGTGATAAGAAGAGCGAGCGAGAATGAGGGACAGGTTGGGCCGTATGTTTACAAAGCTTGTTAGAGTTGGCGTTTGTTGACACTATACATTGGTGGTCATCTCGTCTGTTATTGCCTCTGCTCATCTCCGTGTTTGCTGACCTCTTGTGCTGCTCGTCTTCTGTGCCGTCTTATATCGTCCGTCATGGAAAATATCACATATTAATATCAAATGATCGCTGTTCGTACTGTGACATTAAGAAACCAGAATTTTATCATTTGTGGATAACTTATCAGAAGATATTTTTGGGGACTAGTTATTGTTCATACCAAGATATCCGGACGTGTTTCTGTGTAAAGGCTAATATTGTTACAGGACATTACGCACATATTGTGTACCTGCAGTCTGTTGCCCTGGTACGGTAGAGTAACACTCAGAAAAATTGGAGTGTCACTCGTCCGACTCTTTTTAATCATGGCCTCGATGTATCTTCGCGTTTATATTTGACCTTGCTTGATACTCACGTTGCCTATGGCAATGTTGCAGTTAGGCTGTTTTTGAAAATTTGTTACTTATTACTTATTCTTCTGCGCGGTTTTACATTACTACCGAGTTGCCGTCAATTTTTATCATATTTGGTTCACTTACGTTCCCATTCCAAGCTTACATGTATTCAAATTCCTTGTTTAACCCTTCTAAAAATGTGGAGACTTATAGTTTAGCACTGAGAAGGTTTAAAGTGTTTCATGTGGTATATCAAACCTGATTCTTGAAAACAAGTTATCTGCTCCATTCTCTTAAAACCAATTGAAATGAATTGATAGACATATAGAAATTGAACTGACATAGAAATTCAATTGACATAGAAAGACATAGAAATTGGCAATTGAAAGATAGACATTTTGTGCTCTAATCGTCGAGAATTAAGATGCAACTTATGAATAATTTTTAAACAAATGGAATGATTGTAAGTATTTTTAATTTTGTATATGAAATATTTATCATCTTGAACTAACACTTAATTTTTCTCTCCCTCTCTCCATATACGCGGGGCTGCGTCTCTGCTGAGCAGCTGGCTTCCAGGGTGAGATTCTCAAGCCAAGACAGATGAGTAAAGACAGACACGAGTCTGTCATAGTGAAGACTCGTGCTCGCATGAGTCTGTCATAGTGAAGACTTGTACTCGCATGAGTCTGTCATAGTGAAGACTCGTGCACGCATGAGTCTGTCATAGTGAAGACTCGTGCTCGCATGAGTCTGTCATAGTGAAGACTCGTGCACGCATGAGTCTGTCATAGTGAAGACTCGCACTTGACAACGTCTATATGAGACGTATGAGGCTAGACTCGTCACGAAACGCCGTCAATTTCGCTCATATCTGAATACGTGGGTTCACCACATCATTCCCATAAACAACATTGTTCAGATATAGGTAGATGGAGTCATGCACAAAAAATCTTTTCTTCTGTAACTGAAATACTTGTTAAGAAAGTATTTATAAAAATTGGTTGCTAGAAAGAAGTCCATTTAGGAATAGTTAATTACAAATAGTTTACACACCACCTGATTCCACGATTGAATGGAAAACCGGTGTCGCTACATAATTTGGATAATGCTTACTGTTTTAATTCGTGAGCCTCCTTGAATTTTTATACAAATAAATTTTCATTTCCTATCAACTATTTTCCGGGTAAAAATTTTTGAAATTCTTTTTAGAGACTTCTTCAATTCTTGGTCATATTCGTCACGTAGGAAATTGCGTAACCAGACCAACGTTGATAAATAATTAATTTTCATGTTTAACGATGTACGTAATTTCTGAAATACCATGATTAAATCTCCATCCTTCCTCGTTGTGTTAACTTAAATTAAATTCACATTGTTTTATTCGTGGTTAGTGATTTGATTTTCAAACAAATTGGCTTGGATTTTCAATTGAGAATAAAATCGTACAGAATGAGCGAAATTGGCGGCGTACTTCGACGTAAATTCTACGTAGCACATGATACGGAGGGTATTCCCTAACAAAATTTAGAGTCGCCCCAGCTTCTGGTAATCCAAATCAGAAGCTGCCGCGTCTGTAAATTTTCACTGGGTTGTTATACGTGCATGGTGGTCAGGTTGTTGTAGTGTGAACGTAGCATGGTTCTTATATGTGTTATTTCTGTTTAGATTTTATGTAAACTTTATCTGTGTGTAAATCGTGTACTCTATTTTTATCTTATCACTTCATTCACTCTCCCATCCCTATTTTTAGTTGTTACGAAGCCAATTCAAGTAAATTTATTTTTCTGTCTTTGACAGCAAATATATATTTTTAGAAATTAAAATCTTAACTTGAAATACCTATGCTGTATGAGCATTAGACATATTCAAATGCACTGGTTTTCTTATCCATATCATGAGTTAAAAATTTTTTTTGACGAGATTAATCAGCAGATTTATCAATAAAAAAGTCTTAAACACAAAAGAGTTTTTTTTTTCAGAGTAATTTTTCGATCAGTAATAAATAAAATTTAATGTGATATTTTTAAAAGGAAAAACTACAGTCTGTCATTTATGCTGAGTTCTAAAAATTTTTCTTGCACATTTCATTTATTTAGAACGTATCAATATCTGACGTACGTCCTAATTACTTTTTTTTTGTCATCTTGAACAGAACAATTACATCTGGGTTACGCTTCTAACTTCACTTCAGCTTTCATTTAATTCGTTCAATTGATTACAATTTGTTAGTATAATTTACAATTTGTGTAAAGCATTCGTTGTGTTTTTATTCAATTCCAGCAGGCTAACCCGGCCCCGTCATACGAAATAGTTTATAATTTCAAAACTAAAGTACTCTAAATGAAGAAAGGCCATTTCCAATCATCATTTAGTACAAAATTTCGTGTAAAATTTGAAATTGAACAAAGTTAAATTGATCAATTTCTGTGTATTTAGAAGGCAGGCTTAAAACGAGCAAATTTTGACATACATTAAATTGATACATAGAATTATCAGTTACAAATAATGCAATTTAGTAAGCGGAATGGCTCTCGTATGCGTGTTTCAGTAAAATAATTTGAATAAGAAACTAAACTTTGAATATCAAACTAAACAAATTGAAAAATTAAATATCAGCAAATTTACAGTTGATTTCAAATCTAAACTCTTGCTTTATTCTGATATTTAAACATATTTGGTAATTTATATATATTGTGACGCAATCTAATCCCCATATTTTCCACATTATTTATTTACTAGTCATCATATTCCTACTCAGTCCTGAAAAATTTTCAGCTTACTTGGATTTTCGTTAAAAATTACTTTAATTAATAATGGTTATTTATTTGTATAATTTTATTTATAAAAATAATGGTTATTTTTAGTTCTTTCTATTTTCCGCAGTACTGATGCTTTATGCCTTCGTTTAAATATATTTCGTTTCTCCTTTCAGCTGTGGTGACGAATTCGATGCCTTATCAGCCATTACATGGTGTGTTGGTTTGCATGATAACTCCTACTATATGTTCTTGATAATAAGGTATTTAGGAACGACGCATTTCCTGGTTTAATAAACATTATATTTGTAATAAATAAATCTCATGGTCTTTAAAAAGTTTCGGTCCATTTTCTTTCTGATTTTTTTCTTTATGACATGAACGTGATAAGTCGTCTCAAAAAATACCTCCTTATCAAGATTTATATTTTTTTTTAGCTGTAGAGAATCATGATCGTTGTAGAGTCTGTTTCAACGATCATGATCGTCGTCTGTTTTAACAAGTATTATCGTCAGTTTTGCGTGTTCCAAATTCATTGTGTGGCTGAAAAACATTTTGAAATTTTAGATAAAGAACCTTGATACCTGTTTCAATTGTTTATTGCTTCAATGAGTATCCACTTTCAGAAATTGTAATCTGAAAGCAAGAAGAATATCATGAAAATATATCATAATTTCATTTTCTGTTCTTTCAAATTCTTGGTCAATTTGCAATTCAAGCAAAAAATTATATAAATACTTAAATACCTGCATTTAGAAGTAGTGATTGCTTTACCTAGTCAATGTATAATTTAAATTCCCAGCAATTCATAACTTCAATTTTAATTTCAAATTCGTCTTGCTTATATCCTGAATTTTTTTTTATAAAAACGAACGTTTTGCGTCAATTTTGAAATTTTTCGACTATTAAATTATTCTGAGCACATCTGGTTCCCACAAATAACGCGAACTGATTTTAGAACTTTCTAATATATAATCCTATAGGTTTGATGCCATATATACCAGCGTGAAAACACTGTGCTGCTATCTGGCTCATGCCCGAAAACTCGAAGTACTGTTTTCATCCAAACGAAATAAAATTATGTTTTAGATCAATTTCACATCTTTAAACCGTACTCCTAATAATTTAATGGAAAATTTCCGCCAAATTCAACTTGAAACACTGCAGATCGTTATTCTAATTAACACATGGATATTTTTGTAATATTTGCTGTGCAATAAATTGATGAGTGCATTAGATAACGCATGCAATTTGTGACAGGATTCTAATTCATAAGCAAATTTATCCATCAAATCAATTAATTTATTTCCCGTAATAAATACTTTGTGTTTCAAAGAAAATGTTAACACTTTATGAAAAACTTCCGTTTAAAAACTTTTTCCCCAATTAGCACATTTTAAAACTGAATATATATAACGATTATCTGTTTTTGGAGACGCGGAAGCGATAAATCTTGTTGGACACGAAAACTGATGCTAATTCTTGTATTTGATTATCAGGAGTTAGATTTTGCTCATAAATGCACGATCATTATACATTTGTGCACGAGTACTCAGATTTAGCGCACGAATGTGGAGAGCAAGAAGGTTAGTAGCACGTTTGTTGTATAGTGCAGCTTAGCTAATGGCATGCACGAGTGTTGTGTTTAAGAGTTCTACAATTTAGTGTCATTTTTTTGGTGATTTTCAGTGTGTTTCGGATAAATTTTGCATGTTTTGCCCCATATTTATCAGAGAGAGATGTTTGTTTTGTTCAGGTCATTAGTAATTGTACGATTGATAGGTTAGGAAAAAATGTTTGAAATCTGAAAAACGCTCTCAGCGTGAATTTTTCCACTCGTGCTTTAATTTCTATTTAGCTCTTGGACTTTATTTCGATTATTTATTTATCTCCATTTCCTCAATATTTTAATCAAAGTAAAATTTTCACCGGCGATAAAGATAAATTTTATACTATATATAAGACTCTGTTTTCATTATAGGTTCAGCATCGAATACCTGCCAGTTACATTTATTGTATCATACATGACATTGACCCAAGTAATGATAAATTACTCTGCTACTTTATATGTCATCTGCATTTTAAGTTATGTATTTATAAACCGGTATCCATACCCAGATAAAGGGTACAAGCTTGATCGTGCTGATCGTTTAGGAACTTGGAAGCGATTGTCCGGCATTGTTTTATTCAAACTGGCCACCATGTGCTAGTTTATAACCCGAATGAGCCTTCAAGCAGATGTAAAACTCAATTGCTTTCATCCCCATAATTCATTGCTTGTAACGGAATATGATTTTTTGAGTTATATCGTCATTGCCTTCCGTAACACAACTTGAAACCGTTCTTGCGAATGTCTATGCCGTCCTCTGTTCGAGATTACATTACTCCAGACTCCTGAGTATGTCGAGGCTGTTACTGCCGTCCCTACACGAACTGCTTCGTATGATATTCTTGTGATAAGTGCAATATTATTTTACTTTCCGAAGCATATTTTTAGTTCATAAGCTCGATTCTACTCTCCTGGAGCACATTAAATATTCTAAAAGCTCAATAATACAAAATTTTCTGGAAAATAGATAGAGGACGCGGTGTATTCAAGCTTTAATGGTTATTTTTCTCAAGTCATGGTATCACCACATCGTTCTTTCAAGTTTGATATATGAAGAAACTTCTCATACAAGTTGTACTGTAAAATATAAGTTTCACATTCAGGTGTCAGATGATGCTTGTCGTTGAAGGGTAGCTTTTCAGGGGAGTAACTCAGACTTAAAAGCTCAATTCCATTATAATCGTTATTAATTTTTACTGTGGAAAAAATTAGCACTCAAGTAATAACTTCATTTTTCTGACGGCTTCTATTATGCGAGCTTGACTGATGCTGGCCATCAACTTATTTAGGCGTGAATACACTTTTCTAAAAGCTATTGCAAAATTCTTAGCCGCTTGATATCCCTTAATATTTTTTACCGCTAGATTACCTCAACAATAAAACTGTAAAAATTGGTTGCTTATAAGAGACTTTACGCTCTTGAAAATATCGGCGAAGCGAGGAAATTGCACATGTGCTGAATCATCCTTATTGACTTCCTTATCGATCTATTGCAAGGGTTACCGAGACAATTTTTATCTGTACTCGAATGGACCTTAGGAAGGAAGCTCGCTTGATTTTGTTGTTGGTGTTGCGTAAGTTCGTCGGCAGATACGCCATCGACAGTTCTGGCGTAGATGACGAAGCGGTGCTCTCGCTTCCTCATTTGCGGTCGCGCGCGTCATGCTGAGATAATTTTGGTCGCGTGCGTCTGCGCGCGTCGTGCGTACTGCGACGCGCAGTGCGTACTGCTAGGCGTAGTGCGCTCTGCGACGCGTAGTGCAGAGACCTGAATATGACTAAATTTTTGGTCAATTATTTGAGACGATCCGAATTAGACTGTCACGTTCGTGGCGGCTTTTTTTACTTGAGCTTTACACACCGTAGTACGGTTTCGAAATTTTTAATTTCGTTGTGTATTAGTTTTTCCCGAATTTATTGATCATTCATTATCAAAAACTTTTTGAACCATAATCACTATTTGCCACCACTCAACTACGGCACATGAATTAATATATTGTTTCAAACCTAATAACATTACAGTGTCGGCAAAAGAGGGATGAGATCTGATTAAAATTCAGAATATAAAACAGATAAATGACACGGTGTCTAAAATGAGAGAATCAGCACTTGATCGTTCTTTTTACTACATGTTATTTTGAACAGACCTAATATTTTCATATTTTGCATGAACAACCCGACTGCTCTGTCTCTCTACTGCGTTTCCTAACGCTCTGTAATCAACACGCACAGTCCATTCATTTTTACAAGTTTGTGTATTATCTCGTTCAAGAATTTTAGATGAATTTTCTCTTGTTTCGGTCATGGTATTTTCCCCTATTTATTCACTTTCTCTAAAATTATGTTTACAAATACTGTACATATCATTGATTGCATCAGCCATGCGATTTTTCTAGACAATTGCGTGTTTTTAGCGCTATTGGTTGCATGTATTCTTGCTTAGGTGGTTGCAATGAGGTTCGTTTAGAGGTTCCTTGTGTCCGGTAGCGTCGATACGACCAAGAAAGATTGCCCAATGCGGCACTCAGCATGTGGTCGCCACATGCTGACGTCGCACTGAGGGATTGCCGCTGCGTGATTAGGCGCTCTGGCCCACGACAACGACTTCTTCCGAGCAGCGGGCGGTTCACGAGGGGAAAACTCGAATTTTTTTTAGCGATGCTTAAAAAACATGAAATCTTCATGAAAAACATGCAAGAATGGTAGAATTTTTTAAAAAGAAAGTAACAAGTTGTGAATGGCATCAGATGTATAATAAATGCATTTGACTATTCCTTCAGGTATCGTAGTTTCGTTTGAAAAAACAGGAGAACTTGAATCAAGCACGATGAACATTCGCAATATATCCGTTTAGACTTCAGACGCTTCATATAGTTCAAGAACGTTAAGAACCTAATTTTTTCCCAGTCTAACCTGCAGATATTGTTCTTTAATTTAATTGGTTTTTCGAAATTGGAGGGTCAGTGGTTTATTGAAAAAAAAAGTTTAGAAGCAGAGGAGTTAATAACAGCAGTCGACTGATTTCACAATCCTACTGATAAGCACTTAAAGCCTATACAGCAACTGCCATGATGAAGAACAACCAGATAACTAAAACACTAAAAATTTTTCATAAAACACGTCTATTCAATGGGATAAAGATTATACAAATACTCAATAATAATGTGAGTGGCAGGATTCGCAACCATTCAACGTATAATTGAAAGCCTTTGATCGGTTTCCCTTTCTAAAACTTCAAATCCGTGTTAGATGTTGCTTTTGAATACGTTTAAGGTTCAATCATTGTATAAATCTTATCACATTTTCCCCAATTTACCTTACCTCATATGCATTATTCCTATCTTCCATTGTCCATATCATGCCCATCATTCGCCATTGTGCTGCGCGGATGGTGCGCCGCGAGTCCGGCCGCTATAACTGCTCGTTGCGTCCGCAATAACAGTCCGCACTTTAGGACGGCTGGCAATTTTGTGTGAAAATGTAATGTGTTGTTGAGCTTCAGTCCAATGTTTTGACGGATAACCCGGCCCTTATTGCCTGATAAAATTTACATAAATTCCTGCTTTGGCTCAACGATTGGAGCAGAACGTTTAAATTGTGGCAGTTATGCTACATTTGCACGAAGCACTCCTTGATTATCGGTCAGATGAAGGTTAATAATAAAGCTGGTCGATTATGGGGACTTGCATTTACTCACATTTTCCTAGGTTTTGACCGTTGCTAGTTCATGTCGCTAGTTCAAATAAAACTTTTCGTATAAATTTCTCAGTTCTAGCTACAATTTGGCGGCTGATGCGGGCTGTTTGACTTCGTTTTCGCAGGACATCTCCTTCGCTGGCTTTACTGTTCATTTAACACGCCATGTTCTCAAAAGAGTCGACTTCACGTTTTGATACTGTCTTTCATAAGTTATTTTTTAAGGCCTATTTTTAATTTTTGCTCAATTCAAATTAATTGTTGGGCATCGGTTTGTTAAAAAATTATTAAAAACATGCACTTTTACTACGTTATGCCAAAAAATTAAACCATTTGAAGGTGTTTAAGAAAGTAATCAAGATTGAATATTATACTGAATTCCGTCCTTTCCAGCTTTTGAGGTTATGTGACTTGAATTGGCATGACGTGTAGCTAATAAGACAAATATGAAGAGATTTTGCGGACTTATGTTCAAGTACTATTACTACATACTTGTACATATAATACTAGTTACTAGTACAATTTGGTCGCTCAGTTATGCCTATAGCGATTGCTTTCAATAACGTGGCCCGACTGACCAATTTGTGTTCATATTGAATTTAGTTTCTACGTGGACTAAAATAGGATAGAAGCGATCGAGACGGAATTTAGAAGGACCGAGAAGGACGTCTTAATAAGGCGTTCTTAGGCGATCGAGACGACACAAGAGCCAGGGAAGGTCGACATAAGAAGGTGTTATCAGGCGATCGAGACGACACACGACCCAGGGAAGGTCGAAATAAGAATGCGTTCTCAGGCGATCGAGACGACACAAGAGCCAGGGAAGGTCGACATAAGAAGGTGTTATCAGGCGATCGAGACGACACACGACCCAGGGAAGGTCGACATAAGAATGCGTTCTCAGGCGATCGAGACGACACAAGACCCAGGGAAGGTCGACATAAGAAGGTGTTATCAGGCGATCGAGACGACACACGACCCAGGGAAGGTCGACATAAGAATGTGTTCTCAGGCGATCGAGACGACATGAGAGCAGCGTGAAGAAGGCGTTCTCAGGTGTCTTCCATAATCGCCGATGACCGTCACAAATGCTCTCGCTTTGTGGAGATTATCGCTGGACACCGCCACGAGATGGATGAAGGCCTGGATTAGACCTCGATGATGGGCCGCTTGACGAATCGTGTCAATTGTGGGTGATGATGGGTCACCTATAGTGAGGATGTGGGGCGGTGTGAGTAATGATTGACCACTGATGTTGTGAATATGAAAGTTTCATTTCTGATAAAATACTTCAAATTGTTGCTGGGTGTTTTTACACGGCCTATATAATAAATTATGATGAATAATAGTGTTTATATTAATGAGTCGCTTTCAGTGACGATGACAGTCGCATAGTGAATACCCTATATTCACTATGATGTGCATTGTAGGTTATCTATATTGCGTGCGATGTGCATTGTAGTACATGAATTATGGGCCAAGTAGAGTATGAGTGACGAGGGTTATGAAATTTTCGGCATAATGTGAAGGATTAAGGGTGGTGGGGGCATGATGGGTTTGGTAGCCAATGGGTGTTGATGGCATTGTTTAATCGGTTGTGAGGCACCGGTTTGATGGAATAATGTAATGATAGGATGCCCTTATGTGATGCAGCTTGATTCACTTATTTTCTAATCTGCTCTTTTTCTTACTATTGCCTAATCCAAATATGTGTATGAATAAGTGAAAACATATAAGATTCCTACCTTTTATTGATTTTCCTAAATAATTTATTTTTTTCTCGTTTAATTCTTCTAAATTCACCATGCAGTCTTACGTTGAAGAGTTGTCAATATCAGTGGAAATAATATCTGATACTTTTATTATTTTTCACATTATTTTCTTATTCGTTTTACATAGTTTCATATTTCCTGTAGCCATGAACAAGGCAGCTTTAAACCCTAACTCTATTCAGTGATTCAGTTTTCACAAAGCCATGGCTAGCCTTTCATTTTTAAAATTTTGATTCATCATGAGCGTTGCCATAAAATTAAAATTTCGAATAACAAATTTTATTTTTTTTGACAACTGTTGCCACTCGAGTTATAATTAAATATGTGTTTCATTTTCCATAGACTTATTACGCTATAGCTAACGTGCGAAATTTTCCTTCACTCTTTTTAATAAAAAAAATCATTAAATCTAAATATCTGGTGCTTAGATATCTTGTGTTATGCCATGTTTCCGTGAGATGAATCGTAAAGTGCGTCTTCACTCCAAGCACTTGCCATACTCAATGCTTCATTCATCTTGCCCTGGCATCGCTCAATCGGTCAGCAGTTGTCGACGCAATTAGCAGCCATCTCGCTCGACTGCATTCACATCGAGTGACCATTTCTGCGAGGAGCGAGCCACTGACCAGTGGAACAATACTGACCTGTTTCACTGACCAGTGGAACATTTCAGTGAGGTGCGAGCCGCTGACCGGTAGAACAATACAAGCAATACAGCCTCTCACTTCAGGGCACAATGAAACACTGCGAAGCTGGCCACCGATATACCTTAAATCCCAGGATTCTCTTAGGAAAATAGAAATTTCTAATTATAATTGGAGTTCTGTTTTTCACAGCATCGATGAATGTGATGGTTTTATTAGCGAAAACCAGTACTGTATAGCTGAACTGATTAAAATTGAAAATATACCGCAATTTCACATCTCTTCAATGAAAATTCGCACGCAATTATTTTTTCACTTATTTTATCTCATTTAAATCGAAAAAAACACTAAGAGAGTCGAAGTCCACTGCAGGTCGCATATTTTTAGACTAACGAGTTGAATAAAATTTCGATAAAGTTCGCAAGGAGTGATCCGGGCGTTCAAATGCAGAGTTGCGTTTTACGACGCCACAAAGGGGCTCACAATGGATGGATTTAAAATACGAGTGCAGGGATTGGGTTGTGAGATATGTATTAAAATATGTCTTTCTAGGGGAGCTCCTCTCCTCCCCTTCACCTCGTCTGAATTATTTGGGGGGAAGATGGGGGGAACTGATGACCTGCATTTTATGGCTATGTTCGAGAAGCCTCAGCTTACTTTGCCATACAGTTTTTTTTTCTACTTAGTTCAGAAACGATTGAAATGTAGCTACGAGTATAAACTTCGTCAAAAATTATTTGTCGTTCCAATGAAAAGTTTATTTCTTTCATGGTGTAAATTAAGAGTTACAGGTTTTGAAATGTGTGTATTATTATTCCTATATCAGACTTACTGTAAACAAAATGTTTTAACTCCAGTTTTGGCTTTAGATGATTTAGTAATGAAAACTCAGTAATCAGTATTTCGAGTCTAACCTTTAATATGCGTTTCGGATATGAGGTTGAGATTATCAAAGAAGAAAACAAAACGTTTGACAAAAGTCGTGGATTTTTCGGCGGTGATTTTGAGAGCGAACGTTGCATGAGTGAAGACTCTCGAGGATCGTCTGGCGTCGCTCAGAAGACTCGTAAAGTCTGATGTATTCCGGCCACCAAAACACTCGCGCTATCTGCACTCAATGGCGACCAAAATTTTTTTTTGCAGTCAGCTGCGGGCGCTCAATCTAGATTTTAAAATAATCAAACGATTTTATACAATCCTTAGCTTCAAAATATATGCTGCTGAGGAATAATGGTGTCTGATGGTATGTTTATATGTGATTCACATATTAGATGTGAATGTTCTCATTATCGATGCAGCTTTCATATAGAAAAGTTGTAGGTTTCCAGAGTTTTTTATCCAGGATATTTACTCGACCTTCCAGTTAGGTCGAGTTAAGGCGATGAAGAACTCTATTAAGGCACATAGTATTTTTTACATGTAAAATTTTGTTTTGAATTCCTAAATTTTCCATAGGAGCATTAATTTTAATTTGTATATCTAAAAAAGTTTTTATGCTTTGTTATAACGTAAAACCGCATTGTCTTCGTCACTATACTCTATATCCGTTATGGTCAGCCGAGTATCGCGTGCTATGCAAACGATGTGCCGGGCGTGGGATGAAGCGATGTATGTCCAGTGATGGATCATTTCTAATATTCTGAGCTTCTCCATGAATAATGGTAAAAACAATGGACCTCAGCTTGTGGCCCCTCTTGGAGGTCGTTGGACATCTTCATGTCTTCGTGTGCCTGCAAGATAAACTGCTCTTATATTGCATGCAGCATGTGTTTATTATTGTTTTACGACGATGATTATACAGAGTAATTTAATTTCGCGTTTCTTATAGTTTTGATACATTTATCAAAAGTTTCATAAAGAAACTCCGAGTATGGTGTATTCAATAAATGTTAAAAAAATTCGAAAAATAGTCGAGTGATTCGGTTTTTCAAGTGTTTTTTTACGAACAGCTTATTCCTCATTATGGCGAAGGATTTTGCAATTTTATACATTTTCCTGTGAGTCTCGTGGACCAACTCCTGCAAGATTGTTCCACGTAGCTACGCAGAACCGCTGACGCAGTGAAAAATCGGCTTATCTTTGGGCTACGGAGCGCTGCTCTTCATTTGTCTTGTCGAGCGCGCGGCACGGCATCTTGGCAGCAGACCTGCGACCACGTGTGAAGCGCACGACGAAACCGAAATTCTAAAAACAAAATTAGACATCAATGTAGGATATAATGTCTTATCGCTCTTTGGTAGTTATTATGGTGGACATTAGTTTGCTAGAAAATATTCATAATTGTGCATTATCTTAAATGAAATACACCGGCATTTGAATCTAATTTACTATTGTTGATTGAAAGTCACATCTGCTTACTTGGTTGTCAAGCTAGTTTTCATGGTGTCAATGACCGATATTGATAGAAAAGAACTGTAACTTCTTCAAAATTTCTTCCCAGAAGAAAATACAACATTATTCTGACCGATATTGACGGAAAACAACTGCAACTTTTTCACAATTTAGTCCCAAAAGCAACATTAAAAAAGGAGGGAAAGAGAGAGATAGACCTCAGGAATACATAGCGTTCGGGAGGTGAGATTGATCACGCTGGGAGAGGATATTGTGTCGCTGCCTCTGCTTAATAGATAAACTCGCGTCCTGAGGCCTCAAGGAAGACGGCCTATCCGACTCGCTCTGCCACGCCGACGATCCTAACGTCCCCTTCCATGAAAAATATTCCGACGACCCAAACTCTTGCATAATTCTTATGGGAAAAAAGCTTTTCTTCACTGAGACAGGAGCAGGGCAAATGTTTGTACATGCAGGATTTCATGAATTAACGATTCATTTTTCATTAAATTCAAAGGTAGTTGATATATTGAATTAAAAAGTATTTTTTCTTTAACTGTAACAAGTTTATTTTTCAGTAAATCGATTTTAAATGAAGGAAGCTAATGTCTTATGTCACAAATCGTGGGACTCAACATTTAAGATATTAATTTCATTAGACTCACCTTATTTATTACTTATTTTAGTCCAGCACAAGTTGACCGGTCGTGTAAAACTCCACCGTGATTGATGTTTGACTCAGTGATTGATGACGTGATTTGCACCTCGGTAGTACTGATGCGCGCGTCCATTTTTCATTATTAGCTATTCACAATATACTATACTAACTCAACTCGATCCATAGTTACGACGAAACATCATAATTTATTTCCAGGTTTACCTCACCAAATTGCTCTGTTTTTAGAAGTTTTTTTTTACGCTCCAGCCAAATATGAAGTGTCATTCGTTTCATCGTGAAACTTTGTCACATTCTGAGCATAATTGCCTTAACGCATTGAGTTAGCACTTATTTCATGACTCTGCACCATTCAAAAAACACCCGTCATTTGCCTTGAAAAAATTCATTGCGAAAGAGCTCATCTATGTGATAAGTTCTGTTTTTGAGCCACAAATTCAATAATGATAAAGTGAGTGCGTTTGATTGTAAGTTTCCGTGAATTTCATCCTTGCATAATACATTCGACTGCGGTGCACGCGATGCTATCGGAAACTGATAGTCCGCTTCCAACTGTGAATTTTTTCGCCACTGATATCCTAGGGCTACGACCTGTAGCAGTGATACTGACGGCTGATGCATCCCTGATTCCCTAATTACAAGCCTGACTCCACTGAATTATGGTCCCACGAGAACTTGTAAAAGCTGTCGCTACATCACGTGAACTCGGGCAACCGATGAGAAAAAACGTTAGCTGGAACGATGCGTCATTTTTCGTGGCCCTCATCACGATAATAATCATCGCCAGTCATTGTAATAGCGCTGGAACATTGACTACTCGTCGCTTGTGCAACGATGAAATGAGATTTTAACGATGCGCGCGTTTTGATTTAGTTAACACTGCTGTTGAATTGATCATTTCTCAATTACCGATTTTGTGTGTAGCGCTGAGACTCACAGTTGACATTAATTTAGAGCGTGGATGATTTTCGTCGGTCGTCTAAAAACTTGCAATGTTTTGGTTGTGTTGGTACAGCTCGATTATACTGTTTCCATATCGATAAATGAATTTCATTAAGTTTTCTCATGAGAACTGTGTAAAATTCCATTTCAAGTATTTTCTTGACGCTTTTGTGTGCAACGATGGAAAAACAGTAAAATTTCATCAAATCAAGACATATACGGTATTCAATAAATACTTTGGAAGTACATATTTTACGTTCAATTTCATATTTCACTGTAAGCACTGTAAACATTTCACTGTAAGTCTACATTTGTGTTTACTCTTATTCAGCTAAATGATTTGTGTTGGAAATTCCTTCTTTTTATTGTAACTCCTGAGACCAACCCTCTCTTTGTCGTTCTTGATCAGCCCAGACTGGAGAAAGAGGAGAATATTTTCAATAAATTCTTCTCTCGGATCGTTGTACGGACAATAACAGGAGACCGGTTCTTTCGTGTTCGGTTCTAAGCGAGCTTCCCTATCAGAAGTCCAATTGCCCGTTTGATTGCTCCTTTAAAACTTGATTGCTTCCTAAATATTAAAAGTTCACGAATAATTGTCGGCAAATTTCTCTATTAAGAGAGACTGTTCCAAGTATAGTACATTACTTAACGCGTGTACTCGTACATCGTCTAAATTATTGTCAACTAATTTTGAATTTCAATTAGTGAACACAACATAGGAGAGATAACAAGCGTTGAATACGGAGGCCTACACCGTGGACCAGTTCGTAAGAACTTCTTTCTTCGCTTTTAACTTTGATTGTAATACCGCATTATCATCGCCAGAATATACTAAGGTTAGACCGGCATTGCCTGTGATTGATTATTAACAATTTAACAATTTCGTTATTCCCTATCACACCATTCCGAAAACCGATATCTTGAATCTCGTCGTACCAAATCCCGTCCTACCGAATCCAGTTTATATGTTTTGAAATGAATGAACGTTGATCAAAGAAAATCCCATGTACACATCCTGTTTCTTTATTTCTAAATTTTAGATTGCCTTAATTAAATATACAATCAGAAAAGTAAAGACCACTCATAAATTTTAGTGTCCAACTATCCTTCTAATTTTAATGTTTCAAGATTCCATCGTCAGCAATTGAAATTTATTCCCAGTTAATATCTCTACACGTTAAGCATCTTGGATAGGCACCCGATCAGCCTCTGTACATATTTTCAGCGCCAGGCTTCAAAATCAAACTTCGACAAATATATTATGAATGATGCAACGCCCACTTGAAACTATAGATGCCCAACATTAGTGATAATTTCGCTTCATCGGCAAGCTTCATTCCGTGATCATGTTGCTCCTGCAATATCTGCATCTATGGCACCTCCGAGTTGGTTGAGTAAACTAAGCTCGCGAGCCTCGTCTTGTTTTTCGTATTCAGATGTGTTGACCACCTCTGGTGTCGAAATGCTCTCTGCCTCCATTTATCTCCAGATTCCAAGCTGCGAAGGAAGGGTCAGATTCTTGCTAGTCTTAGTCGTTCTTGACGTCCGAGCGTAGCCTGCAGAGCTCCAAAAACAACTTAGAAATATGGATTCCTGGTCGCAAATATTCTACGCAGCCATCACCAATGGGTTCTTAGGGAATCCATTCCACCCTAAGGAGAGTTGGGAATGTAAACAAGTTTTTGATTTGTGTCGGTGTCTCCAGACCAAGAAGCTCCGGCGCTCCAGGTTCAGCGCTCTGATCGGGAAGATTTGTATTGTGAGGTCGGGTGTCCGCAAAGCAATGGCGACCATTTGACATTTTCTGGCCACCTCGCCTCGTTGGTGACAAACAATAGAACACTTTGGCGCTTTCATGAGCTCTGCATCAACTCGAGTTTGTTTAACAGCTTACGCGTCTTCTGGCTTACTTGAATGAGTTGAAATAGTATTTTATTAAATACCTCATGGAAATTTCATGAACCTTTCATAACTTGAAAGTGTATTTTCGTAAGCAAATTAATCTCATATGAACACTAAAGACTACCATTGATTCTAACGACAGATAAGATGTACATTACATTGTACCATTCAGATTTTGATGGAAGTAGTTTAGAAAACGCACCGCCTCCCGGTCGTTTGTTCAGATATCCCGTCGTGTCAACGTCATTGCAAAATTATTGCTAGAAATGTTTCCAATTTTTGGGTGTTTGCGTCTGCAAGGCTCCCCCCTTTGCTTAGCCATTAACCGCATTTCCAAATCAGGAGGTCCGACCAGCGGTCAAATGGGCTTTCGACCACCGTCGGACACATGACAAATCGGCCTACTTACAAAACGGCCGCTGCCCAAATGGTCCTGAAAATGCAAGAAAGTCTGTGCTTGATTTGCTTGTACCAAACCTCGTAACTAATGGGCGCAAAACGCAGCATTATTGCTCGGACTTACCAAGGCGATGTGTTGTAACTATCGCTGATTATTTACTGGAAGATATTTTTCGATCTTTCTCAGCTAAATTTCATTTTAATTACTCTATTCTTGAAACAGCATTAAAATTTGTGGGATTATGAATGGTTCTGTTAATTAGGTACGCAGAAAATTTTGAGCGCCGAGTGGGTCTGATAGTGTTTCTTTGATGAGACTGCGCTGTGGATAAAATCTGAAACTCTCCTCAATTTTCAATTTAGTTGAGACTTACTTACGAAAATTGCTTATTAATTGACGGTGAAATTTCATTCATGCATTTATCTTTGTAATAATTTAATGACCTTGTCAGAAGCTCAAGCGAGTTGTCCTTGTTTTTCAAATGATAACATCATTTTACACGAAGGTAGTAGTAAAACATCTTGGAAAAAACTCCATTCTCTCCATTAATTCTATATAGGTAGTAAATTTTTAAGCTAGTTACTTGTTTAATTGTGAGCATGACGCTGAATGCTCTTTCTTTGTAGCGACTGATATCATCTCCGTGTTTATTTATTTTATTAACAATTTATCGTCATTTATGGCTGTGGTGTTGCATGCATACTGTCGCTCTAGTCTGTGTATATTGTTATCTATTTATTCTGCAATATTTGCATCAACATATTGCCCTGTACTGTGAATGATCTGCGTCATCTAAGGTTTGTGTATTTTTAATGTCTCTTTTTAAGCATTATAAGTAAGGATTTTCTGATATGGTCTCTTGATCAGGAATGGCTCTCTCAAGCTAGGAAAAAATACTTCCCGGGCAATAAATATGTATATCACTATATTACGTAACTTCAGTTTCTTGTCTGGATTCATAATACTGGATTCATTATAACACATGCTGCCATGTTTCTTCATTAGTTCTTAGAAATCAGATATTGACCCATTTTTTCGCCTACAGGTGGATTTTCATTAAGGTAATTTCCTTGAAGTGAGCTAGAGTATAGAGGATTTATTTCCAGCGCTAAAAAGTCCAGCTTGTGCTTCTGTTGCACTGAACCCACGGAAACATCTCTTCGACTGCCTCTTCAGGTGTCTCTGGAAATTTCTCATCCAAAGACGAAAAGGAACCACTGTGATGTGGACTTGTCTTGAATCTCTGTTCTACTGGCCATTTTTCAATACTATCTCTCAATTTCCTTCAATATCTTCTGGAATTCTTAAATCTCATTAAATGGATGTGGTAAAAAGCAGTCTTCAGTATCACTAGAATGGCTTGCACTGCGTGACTGATCTGTCATGCAATAGTGGCTTCTGCTATAATTTTATTAGTGATTACTTCGAGGCCAATTCAGTTACTAAGATTGCCTCTGTTGAATATTCTTTGCATTCCATCACTTGCCAATAGCCAAATAATGAGACGTTGTTTCGCTTGTTGAATTCTTCTGATGATCGTCAGTTATTTCCATCTTCGAATTCATACAAGCTTACGGATGCATTTAGGGTAAGCATTGTAACGCAAGTATCGTCTTGTAAAGCAACCTGTAAATCGTTGCACAATTGAACATTTCCTCTGTCGCTTCTTAGCTCGGTTTGTTCTCTGCGCGGGATGCGCATAGCCAGTCGCTCCACGTACTCCATCGATTGTGAAGGCCACTCCGGGGACCCATACCAATATTTATTGAAACTTGCCTATAAATAGCCCGCTCAAATGGTCCTGTAAGATCCACCAAGATTGTTTCCGATGAGATCGTTGCGGTGCTCAGAAACGTAAACTCCGAGGCAAGATTACTCCTGCTTTCAGTCTTGAAACTAAACCAAAGCAGGGCCGGAAGACTTACTTTCTCTTTGAGAAAGCAGGTACACAAGAAGCTTTCATTTCCTGCGTGATAGCATATGTTTTTTTAGGAACGATGGAAATTTTCATATAAATGAAATTTAGGTCGGTAAAGCTGCAACGCATTAAGATTTAAATAGAAGTTTATTTAAATCGATGTGATGTACCTTGTTTGGCTTCGATTTGTGAGATTATACCTGCTCATTCCAGACGGCTTCAGTTCAATCAACGTATTGCGTTGACGCATATCGAAGTGAATTGCAAGGAGGGACTTTTTCGCACCACAAACGCTTCTGAAAAATCTCAAACAAGGATCGAGCCTTTCCATAAGATTTAAAAAACCGCAAAAATCAGCCCAGAAGTTCAAGGATCTCATCAGTTTTCTAACAAGTAACTTGTGAGGTACAATGAATGAAATTTAAGCTCCCTACATAATTCAGTCTTTTTCTTCTCGTTGACATTATTTCTTTTTCAGTTTTCAGTCGCAGAGCAACTGGAAGATATCAGGCACTTCTTTGTGGATCATTAACACTGTTGAGTCGATCTTATTGCTTTTTTAGGCCATTGGGAGGTCATAATTCACTGAGATTTGGATCTGCCGGGCGTCGGCACCATCATCATCAACAGTCTGTATCATCGACGCTCTCAGGGAGCGGGACACCGCGACTCGGTTATCGGAACACGCTCGTGGTGACAATGCTGGTTTCGGGTTCAGCTTTAGGGACACCTTCTGATAAGTGGGCAAGTTTCGGGATACTTCCTACGAAACTCGTCAACAGTATTCAGGACGTATTCCACAGAACGCACGTACCGACTGCTTCTCTGGGTTTGTGCTCCTGAATGATTTTTTTGGATTTGTGGATTCATCCTGGAAGTCGAGTTGTCACATGAAATTTTCTACACGAAGATTCAGTGTAATAGTCATTTCATAATGTTCATTGCGATTGTGTCATTAACGTCGGAACCTGCGCATAAATGTTGACAACGATCATAAGAACTAAAATCTTTGATATTTTTTTTGCCATGGTGCTTTTACTTTTTCTTCTTATGATCAAGTTCACTTCTCTTTTCCTATTCTGAGTATGCCAGAATTTTTTTAGCATCCGAGTTTTACCAAAAGGAGGTAATGACAATTTTTCCACACACCATTGCAAATTTCTTTGTCTCATATGGACGAACGGTTCTTTTGTACTTAATACCTGAACGCATCCACATTTATCGTGAAAACCGTTCTAGGTGTTTTAACAACCATATGTCATTTGCTTGGTCTCTCTTTTTCTCTCGTCCAAGGTTCCTGGAACTTTCAAAGCGTCTCGCAGTAAATTTTTTAAATATCAAGTCTATAATCCATCTTCGTGTAATTTTTCCAGCGTGCACAATGGCCTGTTCCTGCGCGTGGGCCGGCGTTCCGGTTTTCTGGACTGTCCAACTCGAGCTTGAAAGTTTTTTGGACTGTCAATAGAGAGTTGAGGTTTTCGACCAAGACTTGCCAATAACATCTTCCACTTCATTTTAAAAAATTTGGACTTCATGAGCTTATACTAAAAAAAGTGTTCGTTTTCCAATCTCTCCGAAAACCCTCAGTACTTTCTCATATGTTTAATAATCCATTTGGAAGAATTGGTAATATTTTCCCCCCATTTTCTATACGTTATATACGTGGAAAAATGAATCACATATCACTTCTTTTTTAACAGTCCCTCTAATATAGTCAATGCTGAATTCTCTAAGCTCTGTAGTCTTACCATTGAAAATTCGTTGTTTTTATTCGCATTTTCGTCACAACGTTTATCTGTCGACGTGAATTTGTCGATTTAATTCGTCCTGGTAAGTATTGATATGGTGAGGCAACAGCCGAAGAACATTGAATACGTGACCATGCAATATTTATACTATGAGCAGAACAAAAATTACACTAGTACCATTATCAGTATTCCTCGCTGACATCAGAAACATTTTAAACATATAATAAAAAAATTTGATGGAACTATTATCCAAAATAGTAAATAATAACTAAAATATGATGGGACATATACACTCTATTACACCACTGCGCAATGTAAAAGATGCTATGCAAATTTTTCATGTCACCCTGCGACATGAAATATCAACCGTTAATTCTGAAATTCATCAACGAAAGATAAAAAGTCTTGCAGTTCACCCTTGCGTCCACATAAAGTGTTTTTAGAGTAAAGTATGCCAGATTTTTTGGTTGATTTGCTTTTTTTAAGTGATTTTTTTGCTCCTCAGTAAAAATTGAAAATTTTCCGTACTCAAATGAACATGATTATAATCATAAAAGCTTTGGGATGAAGACTTTTGGATCACATTTATTCAGCTAGGACAAGATATTTTTACGTAGGATTGCAATTTTTGAGTTATTTTTGCTGGTAGAGAGAGTAGCGTGGGAAGCATTTCTCTCGTGTATCGGAGATCAATGCCTCCTCGGTAGCAAGGCTCGGGCAAAACTCGCAAACGACAGAAACGCAGCAGAGGAAAAAAAAACTTGCTGCGCAATTTTTTCTGATCCAAATGGCCCTCAAATTTCTAAACTTGTTTTGCAGGGATGATATTTATGTAATGAGTATTCATTAAAAATTAGACCAGCTTTCACATGCGCTACCTTTTGTAGCTTTTCGAAAAGTCAAATTATCTTGCCGTTGTAGAATCCAAATTTTAAAATGGCTTCTCATTATTAATTATAAAACCCTAAGAAACTGCAGGTGACGGAGAAGTGCTTCCATTCTATAAGATTGAATGAAGAGAATTACGCTCAAAATACAAATATATGTAATTGTTGAAAGCTCCTGAAAATAACTAGAATATTTGATCTGTACAAGCAAAGATCTCATTAGCCTCGTCATAAAAAACAACTTCATTTAAAAACCAATAGTTTTCCTACAAACAATACGGACTACACATGTTCTTGCTTAAAGCCTGGGACAATTTTTTAAGATTTAGTCGTTACTTTAAGATAAAGTAACGACACGACAATACAACGGTTTAAACAACACTTAAAAAACAGATTTTTTATTTCAAAAAGTGTGAATTCAGGTGCTTTTCCTAAAAATGTGAATAATCCATATAAATATTTATTCGGAACTTTTTCTTGGAAATACTAATCAACACTACTCCTATACCAAGTGTCTAGTCCGCTATACATTCATATAGAATAATATAAAGGCTGTGAACGCAAGTTATTACCCTGCCTTCAATAAAAACTGCTCATTTTATAGTAGATATTACCGTTAGTGCAGGTCTTTCTTTCATCTAAAATTTTGCATCCAAAAGTGACCATTATAGATTTTCTACCATAACCAGATTAGAGATGAACAACCGCATAATGCTTTATCCATTTTCTCTCATTCATTTGCTTGTTATATCAATTCAGTTTCACTGTCTTACTGTTTTTTCGTTCCTCATGATCTCTTAAAACACGAATTTTTTTCCCTTATTCGAATGACATTTTCCAATTCTATTTTACCCTTCTTAAAGACTTTCTTCTTTACTTTACCTTTTATTCAAAGATTTTGAGGCATAAATCTAGAAAATTTTTCCTTGGGATTATTTTTCCGCACATTTCCACAAACATATTGCTTCGAAAAATATTAGACGTTAAAAAATTGCCTTCCTCGTTGTTTGAGATTGTGATACCAGTAATACCAGTTCAACTGCGTTATTATATGAATTCATCATTACCTGTTCTATTCATCAAAACTGTTTTAATAAAAAATTTATTTTCACTAGTACTGCGCGTTAAAGCGTTGATTTCCAGTAGTTAGCACTTGTTATACAATGGAAGTTATGTACAAGTGAACCAAAGCTGTAGTCCAAATAATTGTGCTAACCAGAATTCAACGGAGAGAATTACATGTGATCACTGGACTGAGAATCTCAGTAGAGATATTCAGTATAAGGCTGACTTTTCACTACAGTCTTGACGGATGAAGCGGAAGGAAATGGTTCTGCGATGCAAATGAGAAGTGCGATATTCTGTAAGAAATTTCTGACAGAAGCTTACCGACGATATTCTTCGTGTGTCCGACGAAAGTTTAAGATCTGGTTTTATGCAGTTGAGAATGAGCTTCATTCCTTTAATTCACCATAAGGAAATTTAAAACTATGAACTGCATGTTTGAGCTCAGTAAAACTCGTTTATTTAATCTAACTCCACGTAAAAAATGTATAAAATGCTCAAATGCCTCGACTCTATGATAAAATAAGTCTTCAAGTCAAATGAACGTGTACCATTCATGTACGCGTACCAATGTCTTCGTTAGTCAAACATTTCAGGTAATGTCTTCATAACAACATATACTTTAAATAACTGCTTAAACAACTCCAACTACAATAAATACATAACTATTTGCTACACATCAACACTTCCAAACATCGACAGTGGGTTGTGAGGGGTCGATGTTAAAAAATCATTTAACAACAACAGGAAGTATGGAAAGTCCAAACTTTCGTGAAAAAATGCCTGTCCTTGGATTGCATTTAATTGAATATATCACCCGATAAAACAAGTGAAATTATGCCACAGCTGTTTCTCCCATTGTGCTACTTTCATGTAACACACTCGCCTCAAAAGTAAGCCCCAGATACATTACTTATTTTCCAGCGTCCTCCCGGAGGGCAGAAAGTGTTTAATTCTAATCTCGACGATCACTTGTTATGCAGCATCTTGAGATGTAAGCCTAAGCTATAAGCTCGCCTACTTGGCCTAGAATTCCTACAGGCAGCGTAGCTCGGAGCTGGAGGCCGGATCTGGCTACGGGAGTTTAATTATTGGAAATCCATCGAAGCAGAAGAGCGCGAGCACCGTAAGTGGAAAACGAGGCTAGCCTCTCTGGGCTACCACTGCAACATGGCTTTCGTGTCTGTGGGAATTGCAGCCAAGCCTTGAGTCTCCATTGCGTCTATTGCTTGTACTGCTTGAAATTTGGGCAGACCGCGGCATTCCCCTACCAAGCTTCAGGCCACGTAGAACAGGCCACGGCATTTGGTGTACCCGAATGCAGGTCAAAATTTTCAGTACGTGTCTAATAAAATACTTTACAGTTGTGAATTTCATTTGGTAATTATGGAAACATTTTCGTATGAAAGCCCTCGTAGCGGCAAAATCTAGTGGTCAGAGGCTAATCGATGCCATCAGATTTTTTTTGTACTATTCGTTGAGAATATGTAGCAACGGATACTATCAAAGTGTTCAAAAACATATGTTCGTGTCTTCCAGTTTGGTTTCGAGCGAAAGCATTTCTTCAGTGACTTAGGACTGCAATTAAAGAATTATGTAACTGCTGAATGTTACATTGACTTGTATTGCAGCTGCCATGTGCTGAAATAACGAGTGATGGAACTGTTGACTAGCTTCTTCTTGTATAAAGTTATCCTATAATATTCAGCATTTTTCATTTGCCATTGAGCGTGGTCTAGTTAGGGTATATCTTATAGATCGTAACAGTAATTAATAATGACACAATTCAATATGACTGAGACGGTATGTTTTTTTTTTCATTCATCAGTAAACTGACAATATTGAAAATGAAAATACACATAAACTATTATTATTTGGGCGTTTAATTCTTAATACATAACTGTTGTATTAATATACGCGAATTGTTGTTTTACTCTCTGAAGTATTTGGGCGCTTTCAAATGAAGAAAGTAGTATTTTTTCAATTATATTTTTCACAAAATGTCATGAATTACGGTAATAGAGTTAGAAGAAATCTGGATGTTTCACTGGACGTAGTAGACGGAGAAAGGACGCAGAAAAATTTTCAGTAAAATTCTCATATTGATTGTTAGAAGTCCGACTCGGAGTCGCATGACAAAATATCGAAGAGCAGAAACTTCGGACGCCAGGACCGTGCTGCCAGGCCGTGCTTCCGCGTCCGCGCCTGGCCCCGCAATGCGCGGATGCGGGATCTGAACTCCCAGAATCCGGAGATGCGCGTGCCCTCTCCTGCGCGATGCCCTGCTTCAGGGTCCACCGCCCCCCTCCTCCACGCCCGCTCTTCATCTGCACCTCTCTTCTCTGTGCTCCACTACAGCCTCTCGAATCAATAAGAAACAGTTTCTGGAATACACTACGCTGTCGTTGGTAGAACTGAGCCTATCATTTCTACTTTGGTTCCTTTTGAGCATTGATAAAATTCTATAATTGAGCTTTTTCAAACATTGGTCGAAGTAGTTCACTGTTCTGCAAAAACTTTCCCTATAGTTCAGCTGAAGAGTCCAGAATATGGCTACCTACAGGCGTGACTTCAATGCGCCAATTCTAGGTCATCTGCTAATTTTACTTCTTTTTCATACCCTTTCAGCTCGCATAGGTGCAGCTATTATTTAAAGTTGTCCAACTGGAAAGTGGTGAGTCGACGTTATGGATTATTTCTCCAACTAGTTGAAATCACCGTATACACTCGTGAGGTGAGAATCCGGGGCTGAGACTGTCCTGAAAATGAATTTTATTATATGATAGGATGAATTGTACCTTCACAAGAAATTTGTCATCGAACCACCAGAATTCTGCTAATGTCTCGCTGCACGCAACTTCGTCATAGTTTTTCATGAGTTTGAATTTAGATGGCCAGATCTATCTTACTTTGATTTCTCGTCGTGTTTGCGTCACGGAATCTACATTAAGGAACCATCCACGATCGACAATTGGACTCGTTCGAAGAATGCTGAAGGGACTCTTGATTTAACACCAGCGATAAGAGAGGCTTTGGTCGAAGATAAGCTAAGGGACATGCATTTCGCATCGTCGCGTCTCGTTGGTGGTGGCTTAACCCTCGGTATCGCTTTTTTTGAACGACTGCTCTAAATTTTGCCTAACAAGAGATGGTTTACACTTAGGATCCGTAAAGTGCAGAATGGATGCCGTAATCGATGAGTGGGCTGCACCAGAGGATGCTCTCTGCGGGCCTGGATCAATGGGACTCTGGGGGAATAATTCCCACTGGCTCTCCTCCACTCACGTTAGCTTACCTCCGAGACTTCAACGATTTTTCCCCGCTCAGCGGTGGCCTCGGAGCCTTGCTGTTCTGCAGCAGTTACTTTGTAGCAAATCTTCACGATGAGAGGACGCCTTTCCTTCAACTCCGCTTCAGTTCTTGCAAAAATTCATCACCTGCCACAGATAATTGAATACCTTCTCAGACAATAACTTCTTTGAATGCGACTGCCAAGGAAAAGAATTCAATTTCAGAGATGATGCAACGGTTCCATGAAGATATACATGGTTGAGTCAGTTTGAGTCCACTGCAGACGAGTCTCAAACATGAGCGTCTTGGATCAAAGCTTCTGCATTGCGTTACACTTTTTGTTCTATATTTATCTGAAGACTATTGAAAAATGTATACCTTTGCTATTATGATGGATAGCCTATGAAGCAATGGCGTCCTTGATTGGTGGTCATCTGAGTGCCACGGTGGAGGATAAATGCTTCGCTCTTGTTCTCCTTGCAGACTGCCAGGGCCGAAGCTCAAGGGTCGAGACCGGTAAACGCCTATCCTCTTCCTCTTCCATACCCACTTCCTTATCATCCTCAACTTTGTCTTCCAATAACAGCAAGCGACCTTCTCCTTCCCTAACTTCCTCGTCCCACCACAGTAGCAGCAACAGCAGCCCTCGCTCTCATCTTCCCCATCACCACCATCGCCACCTGTCCCACCATCACCACCTCCATTACCACCAGCCTCCCCACCACCCAGCGGCGGCTTATGCTTCCAGCTACTCCCCGTACCCAGGAGTGCATCCCCACCATGCTCCTCCAGGCGGTCTAAACCAGGGCCACTGTATGGCATCGGGCCCGGCACCACAGACCCCTCCCCACTACGGAACCAGCTATCTAGGTTCTGCTTCAAGCCATCACCACCACTTTGTTCAGCCTAGTTCTACTCCACTCTTCTCGCCCTACAATAGATAGTGAGTCCATATCTAATTCTACCGCTACCTACTGATCCATGCCGAAGCATCCCTCGCTCAACTTATTAGCTGGGCCTTCTTATTGTGTATGAGTTTATCGGTGTATACAGCAGTCCGATACCCTACTCCACTCGATGCAATGTTTCCATGCCTGCGAGTGGACTGTTGGTCTGCATGGACAAGCCCTGAATGACCTTTCCAGTTTTTATGTATACCACCAGCAAATGACTGCGTTAGGTCAAGTTATAGAAATGTGTCGAGATCGACCCGCTTACCGAGCGCTGCCCATGATCACCACACCACGCAATATTTATTCCGAACACGAACTCATTATTCCACCCTGGATGCACTGTGGTTAGTTGTGTCCTGAGTAGCGCGTTACTCAGGAGCATCTGACGGCAGTGACGTTTCAGGGCAATCATTTAGGCCACTTTTGAACACAACACAAACAACACCGGCGATCTGGGCTGCAGCGCTCTCCCTGTAATCCTACCTTCAATGTGTTTTGGCATTTGCTTTTGGTTGTTGTTTCCAAGTTTGCGATTTTGGATGACAAGTGCTGCAACCATTAATTATCGGTTCTGTCACTTGTGAATCCTACCCGTTTGGAATCTTGATTTGATATAAGCCCAAAATTTTATCGTGTTCTCTTCATGGAATACGGTATGAATTTTTCTTGTTTGAACTGCTAAAAAAAATGTTGCTTACCTAATATTCACAATACCTTGACTTAGTTGAAACCCACGTTAATATTAGTATAAAAATTAACATGCCATTAGTTTTATCCAAAGGTAAATATTTGTTTGATTTCGTTTACGTTTGTTCGCCCTCATCCTCTCTCTGCCCTGACGCATCTCGCTCATTGGTCACGAGAAAAGCGTTAGATGCCCTTCTTCAGATCAGAGGCTCATAAATAATAGAGAAAGCGTTACTTTATAGCCGAGACCAAAGACCATATCAGAAATCTATGGCTAGTCAATAATGTTTGTGAAAGGTGCAGCCAAAAGACACACGGGATACGGCATTCTTCGTCGTGTCCGTATCTGTGTCGGTTTAGAGGCATTTTTGTGTCGAACATTTCATCGCGATTGGCAATAGTGGCTGGGTGCTAAGTATAACCCATGGCATCAATGGTCTGATGCCATCAAACCATTGATGAAATAATGCATCATCGAAACACTTAATTAAAGCTTTGGTGCTGCCTTGCCATTTGTTCGATAGTATGAATGTTCTGCTGCCTGGAAATCATTATTAAACCTTTATTTTTACCATGTTTTTTCTTATGCATTATCAGATGTGCATGGTTTTAAAATGAAGACATATATTTTAATATGTCTATCTACGTGCATGCCTAAATTAAGTAATTGCATGTTTTCCACATTCCCACATGTCTCGCTTTATCCCAACTCAGCATCTTGATCCCTTTTGTAAAATTAAGTTTTCTTTTCTCTATTATTGCTGTACATTTTATTTTCTAACCCACTAACCCATGTCAGTGCTCTTTGTTTGATTGGAAATATTTCTAAAAAAATAGCTGTTGTTTTTATAAAATTTATAAAAGAAACTATGCGCTTGGACTCAATTTTTCTCTCACTTAACGAGACGGCTTGACATGACGTCATTCACGTTCTCTTGGAACTGATTATAATATTATTTAAGCATTCGTGGCTGTGCCCAAACTCGTTCAATTAAAAACACGGTTCACTTACGATCAGGACAGGGTTGTAGCCAGGTTGCAACCTGCCTTTTACGGTTACAGCTCTCAATATGGTTGCTGAAAGACTTGCAAGGCGAAGGTAGTATGCCTCGCACCGCAACCCCAAACCTTCCCTAAAGATGCACTCTGGCAGGCCAGCGTCTCCCCAACTGTTTGCGCGTGCCCCGATCCATACTCCCCGAGCTTTGGGGCTTCGATCTCCTTAAGCACCTCCCACTGACCGCCTACTCATCCCCAATGCTAGGGAACCACGCTTCGTCTTCCCCAGCTTATTTTTCTCATCAAAATCTGTAATTTAGCTCTAGACAGCGTTTTCAAGCTTTATCTTGGTCAGATTTATGAGAAAATCTTCGGTGCATCGTTTGCGCTCTATCTTCACATTTAAAAAATTCATCTTAGTCATGATTCTGATCATTGCAATACTAAAAAAAATGATTAAATTTCTTAACATAGTGTGGGAGATTAGCGAATTTTTAGTTTCGTCTTGAAATGAAACGAGATAGACTTTTTCAAATGAAAAGATCAACCCTTTCAATCATTGATTTGACTAAAATTTTCAAAAATTCATGTTTCAATAACATAACCACATAAAGCTTCTGATTTTTCGACGCTTGTGTTTCAGCTTACAATTTTTAATGATTCTCAAAATAATTAATTCTTCATCAAAAATGTGTATTTAAATAAAATCCTGAAAGAATGGGTTCTTGGAATAATATTCCGGATTTACAATCTTAAGATCAATATCGTTGCTCTTCTTGTTGCAAAAATGATCTTAGTGAAGCAATTGATCCCCAACTGACATGTTTTGAAATCGGTTTCTTCAATCCAAAATAAAAATGGAACATATCAACTACTCACAGTTGTTCTTGTAATATACCATACCAATTATATCATTTCCAGCATCTTCGACATCATTTACGTTATTATACGTTTTACGTCTTGGTTTTTATTCCTATTCTATATTTTTCGGAGAAATAACTGCAAATAATTTTATTGTATTGTATTTGATGCTTCATCAAAGCTGCCAGAAGCCTGATTCTTGCCGCAGGCAGCTCCAGCTCTCAGACTCTGATCTGATCTGGCAAGAAAAGATCACTTCTACAAACCTAGATGATCTCTAGGTTAGGAGTTAAGGTTTATTTGCTCCTTTGTTTGAAATGTGAACCGTCAAGCTCCAACCAAGGACTTGTGAATTTAGCAAATCAGAAAGCTTACTCTTTGAAGCATTTTTATTCATTTTTTTAAGCATTTTACTGCAGAAGTCACAAAATGCATTAGTAACTTTGTACTCATAGCTTATTGATACGTGAAAAGTCTCTTCGTAAATATCACTTTAAAAATATGAATATTTGTTAATTTTGTTTATTTTTGCCTTGTTTTTATTTTATTTTACGTGAAGCCGAGTCTTCCTGTTCATTGATGCTCTTTTTGCCTTTTCCAGGCTCAATCACCTGACGATTTTTTACCCAAAGTTGAGCGTGAGGTTTTTCTCAGTGTTTGGTTTAGAGGGTCTCCCTAACTAGCCGGTAAACAGTTCACTGCAGCTTCCTGATCGAAGCTTCCCTCGTATCCCTCCAACACACACGGCACTTCCCTCTGCCTTGCGGGAACATGTGATATATGCTTAAGAAGGCGCACGTTTCTCTCAACTTACGTGTGTGAAGAAAGTTATACATTGGTTAATCAATTCACTTATAAACCAAACTACTATGCTCGACCTAGTTTTTGCATTTATCCTGATTGAAAATATTCAACGCCAACATATTTCGTCCAATTGAGGACTCTATTTTCAGTACGGTAAAAATTTCTACCGGTATAAGGTCGTTATTTCCACGAATGTTGGGGAGACAAACAAACAACGATTTGTTTTCAATGTCGTTCTTTCGGCACTAACCAAACAGTCTTATTGAAGTGTTAATCTTACCTGTGCATAGTATGCATTATGAGTTTTTTGTAGGATTTTAATTTCTGCCCCTTATTCCTCAGACACGAAGGATTTTGATTTATCTTTTTGTTAATTTCTTTTGTAGTGCAGGGGCGGGATAACTCATCCATTAGATATTGTTTCTCAATTTGCTACCTCAACCATGTAAAACCGTTGATAATTTCCATTGTCGCTATAATTTCATGTATTTTATTGTCCTTCAAACCTGCATGGCTGTCCTCGCATGATGTGCACTTAGCCAAGGTTCTATGCCGGTTTTCACCAATAAGTTGTCCTACATCTTACCTGCACAATATGCCTTTGCACAATGGTATAAAAATATGCACCAAATGTATATTTTTATTCTTGTTATTTTTTATCGTATCAAAAATACTTTTTCGACTCTTTTATGACTCAAATATTTTCCATAAATTACATTATGACAACCAAATGTAAGTGTTTTTATTCGCAATGGAAATGTGTTCTAATCCTATTCTTTTTTCCTCATCTCTAGAAAAAAATATCAATTTGAGAGGTTTTATATTATAAAATAAAATTGTATACTAAATTAATAACATAATTGTACTATTGCATTTCTCAGAAATTTTGTGTTTCTTTTTCAGGTACGTGCAGCCCTTCAGAATTCGACCAATACTGCCTGCCACAAACCCACCACCCTCAGCTTGCTCCCCAGCAACAGCAGCAACAGCAGCAATGCTTCTCAGAACCTCCGACGCCGCCTAAGACAAGTACAAAAGAAATATAACTCAATACACGTGATCTTAAATGTGCTGATGGTGCTTTTCGCACACTCAGCGAGCTACCAAATATTTCTTTGAGACTCTAAGCAAATAACGAGATGAATGTAAACGAATTGAGGGCGTCTGCTCCTATGTGAAGACTGAATTGCTATGGTCTAAAATACAATTTTCGTTACAGGCTAAATGTGCTCTTATCAAATAATTGTCAAACATTTTGAATTCGAGAGACGCAAATCGAGAATTTCTTCGAATAAATCCGATTGTGTTAACGTTATTGACTCGAAATAATTTCCATGTAATTTTAATCAAATTGATCGTAATGAAATTTCTGCATAAAGTAAAGTAAATCAAGACGCGTGTATATTAACTGGGCGGTGTATCGGAAGTTTTGACTGCTGCTTGACTGTTGTTCTTATAACCACCCTCGTTTTCGTGATTCCGTTACAATTCCTTACTTGTTATAAAAAAGTTTGAGTTTGGCACCTGCATACTTACATCAACATAGCAACGTAGAGAATGTCATCATCCACTAATTTTTAACGCCTTTTACCGCGTGTTGTGTACATAAAATGATACATAAATGAATATTGTTCACATACAATTCTTAAAATCAGAAGTTTTAATGTTTTTGAATTTTTCATTTTTAATATCGCAACGACTTTTGCGAATTTTACAAATGAATCAGTTTTCCCAAGACTTTTCTTTTGCCTTCATTCGTTTACATTGTGTTTTTATTTGTTTGTGCTCTCATTTACAGGATTCATACTTTAATTTAATCCTTTGCTATTCCTAAAATTATGCAATTTGATTAGAATTTTGTCTTCGATTATAAGTTCAGCTTTATTTTATACGCAACTGTGTTATAGATATTAATTGCCTAACACATCTAATTTTTATCTTTCAATTCTATTCGGTTCAAAAAAGGGAACGTGACCTCCGCTTTAAAGACCTTAGCAATAGCTATGTTGCATGTCCTCATGAAAGTCTGACCTCATGCACCTAGTCTGCATTTGAAATTAAACTTTCAATTCGTTAAAACCATTACGATTTTCGATTTTTCAAATTATTTAAAACAATTTTGCACTTGAATGAATCTGAGTGCCATGAATCCACTTTTAATTGTCAAAGCAATCATCCCAGTCCAAGTTTGAGAGTTTTATATTTGATTAATACCTAATGATCACCCAGGCACTAGACGTGGCGCAAGTTTGGTTTCAAAAGAGAACATTTCAGTGCATGTGGGTGTGCTAGAGTTCAGTTAGTGTTGCATGCAATCTCCATAAGAGCTCCTCACGTTTAGTGATCCTGTAGATGAGAAGTTTCTTGCTAGGGTAGCTTACACTGATGCTTTCGGTGAGTAAAACTTTTTAACATGCATTAAATGTAAGTGTTTATTATATATCATTTATTTTTTTCTCGTCTCTGGTGAGTATTGAAGTAAAATTAGAAAAATAACTACTTAATCTAGGAAGACATAATTTATCTTCAGGTGGTGCAAAAATTTGTTTTTAATCTAGTCATATTTACCTAGATACATAAGTGTTTCGTAAAAGCATTGAAGAATTTTCCGACTCGTATGACTTATTGTTGACAGTCATAGAATACGTAAAACACAGCGAGAAAGATAATCGTCGAACTTTTCTAGGCACATTTGGTAAAAGCAGTGTGCTGGCGTTCCATATCTTATTTCACTTTAGCATGGCAAATTTGTATATTTTTCCAAAGTTACTCGGTTCTGGTTATTATGTTCTCAGAATTCTCAATTAAACAGAGCCCGCAAGCAATGTTATAGCAGAAAATATGACACTTCGTTCAGAACTTGACATAAAAAATTATTTTTCGAAATTGGTCCACATGAGCAAGTCGCTTCCCTAAACCACTTTTTTTTTAAAGTCGCGGCAGAATAAATCGCTCCGTGAGCCCGAACTTGATGCGATCGCCCATCCAAAGATAAAAAAGCGCGGATAATGGCCGGGCTTAAGGCTTTGTAAAGTATTTGACTCTTCTGCAGAGTTGGGGTCGCCATATTTATAAGGCACCCGAGAAATTTATCGCGTGGATATGATAATATTGCTTTATGGCTACTGCCGCTCCAGCGCAAACCGATCCACAACCCCAGGGATCGTCCATTCTAGCACACCCGGTTCACGGGAAGGCGGCTTCAAGACAGATTGAATCATGTCTATACACATTATTTAGTGAACGCATTCATTCACATCGGATCCATTCACATGTACGATTTTGTGTCGGATTCACGCATTTTTCACCACAAATTGATTCTTTCGTTGACCCATGGGTATCCGAGTATAGCGTCAATTTTGTTGAGCATTTCTGCTCAAAATATCGTCAAAATATCTTGTCACGAGTGTGTAAACGTTACCATCCTTTTTGTCTCGTATTTTTGCTCATTTGATAAGCTTTGAAGGCGCAGGTTCCTCAAGTTTTACGGCATGAGATTCGTCTAATGATTTATAACCCTACTTAAATTCTTTGAGACCTTCCTCAATTCCCCAAATCCCCGAAACGTCGAAGCGATTCCATAAAAAAATTTCTTCATTCTTTTAACTGAAGATAACGGTCAATGATTTTAAATTCCCCCATCCAACTACGAACGATGGCGAGGATTTGGCCTCGTGGTGGGGCCGCTGTGTGTTTTTATCGAAACCGTCAATTAAAATATAGCACGAGTTCGCTACGCCTCGGCGCAATATGTACTAGTCGATCCAAACGGCTAAAAATAGAAATGCTCCTGCTTCCTGTTAATTAAAACCTGCGCGAGAAAACACCCAAAAACTTGGAGTGTTTGTCACAAGCATTTCCTAGCTGATTATTATGAAGACATTTAATTTCGGGAGCTCATTTATGAGCTGCTTCCTGCGTGGTCACATCTCTCCTGCCAAAGTGCCAGTCAATCAAGCTACTCCGGTGATACCATCGCTCTCCTGTAGGAGGCTCAGCTTCTTCGTGGGTGTGACGCATGTAAACGGTCGCTAGACTGTAACAGCTATTTTATTAGAATTGTTAACGCATCGCTACTGGAAAAATATATCAGTGCGAATCTTTAAAGAATATGCCGTTCTAACAAAAGAAACTGTAGATTTTCAATTTTGCGGTCCGCTGGTTTAGCCACAATTCAGCAATGTAGCCGGCTATAATGCACTGAATTTAAGTAAATAGTTCGCAACTGGTAATTTTTAAAAATATTTCGTAACTGGTCCCTGAAGTAAAAATTTCAGGGGGTAAAAAAGCACTTGCTGCAAAAGCCTCACAGAACGCATCTGACTATAATTATTTTTTATACCGCCAGCAATGATTCCATGAGCGCTGTGAAGGACTTCGTCACAGATGCACTACAAATTTTGTTAGTCTCCCCTCGATTATCTTGTTTCGAAAAATTTCTCAAATACTTATTGAAGTTTGAAAGTAAAGTTTAAGTATATTTTATGTTTTTTTTTTAAAAGAGCATTGTTGATGGTTGTGGCAGGCCCATGTTTGCCGGAGTTTAGGCCTATCGAGGACCATCAGTCGGAAGGCTAAGCAGCTTCGTTTGACGCCTTCGCGGCTCTCATTAGGGCACTCGACCCCCGGCTAATGGGATGCACAACCAAGTCCCGCCCTGGGCCACGTAATTGTGGTCTTGTTAAGCCTAACCTGCTTACTGCTGCTGCAGCAGACTGCCAAGAAGGGAGAAATGGACGTAAATGTACGAGTTTTACTGACGGCAGTCTACGGACTGTCAAGCTTCTCATTTCCAGTTCGTTGTGCTATGTACGCAAGATTATTATTTTGACAAAGAATAAATAATTTCTGCGGTTCTAAATTTATTTAAGAAGCCGCTATTGCAATGTTATTATTTGCTTAAAGCACTATCGTTTTCTAACGACAAAGTAGGTTAATTGTCATTCAAGCTTTGTTTAAAAAGCAGTACCTACAAATATTATACCTACCCCCACTGCACAGAAAAAGCCTATCCCGATGTTCAAGTAACGTTGGTGCTCCACAGGCTGCATCTCGTTATCAGCATTTCGATTTTCATTGGCTAGAAAATCTATTTTTGGTTATGTCCGATTTTCCCATATTCCTTGACCTTCATTCCTGCTTCTGTGTCAATTGGAAAATGGAGGAGGAGACGAGATGGAAACGGGGAAGAGAAAAGGACTATCGGTTTATCGGGCTCTTAGTGATTTCTAATAACAGACTCTGCTTTAAAATAAGCCCATATTGAGTGGCCAGATGCGGTTCTACCTTTTCTTAGGAAGAAAATCATTTATATCAAATGAAGAGTTCAACCATCACTAAATACAAAAATGTTGTGGTGATATTAAGTAATATTTATGTGGCTAGCAAGTTTTAAATTATCAAGTGACTTGTTAGTTGGTAACGGGTTAACTAGTGCTGATCCATCCTCTAGGCACAAGCGTTTTCTAGTGTATTTTGTGTTTGAAATTCATTTGTGAGGTTTATTGAAAAATTTGGAATGTAGATATTTTTCTATTTTAAGAAAACAGCTGGCATTGGTTTCATCAGCTGGTTCCTATGTTTAGCGTATTGATGGTATAGGAAATCAGGTATCCAAGATTGGACGAGCGATATCGGTTTATTGGGAACCATCGAACAGTTTTATCGGGGCAACCACGTGTCCGGACGTGGCATTCCTCCGTCTGAGGTGCGGTCAATTCGCTAGTGCGGAACTCGAAGCTTTATCGTCGAGATGTGCGTATGCGAGTCTCCTGCTGTGGCTTGATTCAAAACTGTGCTCAATTAAGTGATCCCTGCACTAAGTGGAGGTGCTCGTACTATATAGAACATGTGCTCAAGCGCAGTCAGGAGGCAGGGACACTTGCTGTGCTAGTCGAGATGTAGCTATGTCATTTTCCTACTACGTGTCGGAAGAGTGGTTTTATTTTTGAAAAACTATTGTGAATGTCTTCGTGATGTGCAAATGGTTCAAACCTTTTGATACATAACTGAATTTGAGAGTCCTGGAAACAAAATGTAGATGATTGCAACCTGTAATAGTTAATTTGTTGCAACGAACTACATGCAGTCACACATTCAGAAAGTGAATTCGTTCTTTTTGCCCATTGTTCACTCTAAACATGCACGGTATTCGCCGCTATAACATCCCATCACGAGCCTGAGTAACGCATATGTAACAAAGCCATATTGTTCATATCATAGTTGTTATCCCTTTAATTAAAGTAAAAGTATCTATATTAATCTGTTTTTTGAATGTACCGCTCGAGAAATATACTTTGTGTACATTGCAAAAATTTTTCGCTTCTCGCGAGGCTGCGCGACGCCATGCCTGCTCTGCAGAGAAGACGACTGCCGCCCGCCGCTGACATTTGCTTCACTAAAAATATAGGATTGTTTTCATCGCTAATGTTTAGGTCCCACGACCTGTGACCAAACGCCGATATATTGGGTCTGTTTAATTACACATTTGAGGGCTTATAAATAAATGGGGCGTGAACGAGAAAATAATGATACGAAGGAGAGTCATATGTACATCTTTTATTATAACATTTTGGCTCGTGATTTTTGCAGAAAATAATAATCGATTGAGATTTAGTTTCAATTTGCTTCTTTTAATTCAAATCCTCCGTGTATTTTTCTAAGAAAAGTTAAATTTCTCATACTGCTAAGTAATTATTAATTCTACCATTATACTAATAGATACGCTTTTCTCCCGCGTTCTATCGAATTTGATTCAAAACATGTTTTCGCCTGGTGTTACCCTAAGTTACGTCCGATTACATCAGAAACTTCACAGAACAGCTAGGATCGTTAGCATTAAATATATTTTTTTTCGGCCCACCTATTGCAAGTCTTAATAATTCACACCGACAGCTACAAAATATCCAGAGCTTCATTCCATTAATAATCGCTGATGAAATGAATGACTTATTTCTCTTGCTGGTTCTAGTCGCCGCCAGATCATGTTTTCTCAGTATAAATAATATGAATTTCTTATGGATGGCGCTCTTTCGCCCCCCTTGTTCGGAGGCATCAGCCGCGCTGGCCATTTTTCATCAATCATATTACTGTTTAATTTGACGACAGCAGTGACATCTCAAGCACCAAACTTGTGCTCTGATTTGATGAACTTTTGACCCATAAAACACAGATCCTGCAATACTAGTCCCGTTTTTCTTGTCATCACTGAAAGGCAATATTGGGCGCCAACGCCGATATAATTGCCAAACACTACTTCATAAATTGCTATATTTATTTTCCAGCGATACCTATTCTATGACATGCATTTTATTGGCCTAGGACACGGCTCACCTCGATTATTTTCAAGCTTAGCTGATAGCATATAAGAATTGTTCATCGTTTAGATGCTTAGATTTAGATTTGAACTTAACTTAAAAATACTCTAAAATCTTATTTTCTCTAAGATCTCATGGGAGCTGGGGTTTTTACACTGGGTTTTTAAGATAGATCAAAGCTGTCCTTTGGAGAAAATGCTCTGAAATAATGAAATCTTTCATTGCCCCGGTATCTCGTTGATTTGTGATTATAAGAAAGCTTACCTCAAAGAAATTCTTTTTTTTTTCTGAGTCTCTTGGTGAGGATCAAAGTGAACTGTACGGTTCAGCTGGAACGCTGCTTCTGACATCCTATTTAGTTACAACGAGAGCCTCTATTAAGACGTAATCATATTTGGTAGCGTCTGCGGATACATACCCATAATACAAAAACGCGTTCATTCTGAATTAATTATTCCAATTGTTTTGTTGTTAAACATTTTGTATGCGAATATTTCAATATAACTAAACGGACACACTTTCGGTTCATAATTTCTTTGTAGGGAAATATATTCCAAAATTGTAATTTTCCTTGAAACCGAACTATAGAATATTTACACAATTGTTAGCATCACATAACCAAATAGAAAGCCAAATTTAATATTTTATGTCAATTGCCGATGCAATCGTCCGATTCAATTGTTAATGCCTAATTTTGTTTACTTTTGATAGCGTCCAAAATTCCGTACAAAGGGCAAATAACTAAAAAGTGCACGAACCCGTTGAAGATGTTACACGTTCTATTTTTGAATGCGCTGTCTTCTCCAGCAACGTGTGCGCGAAAAATCTTGCCATTATGTTTTATTGGACGCGTTTTCAGGGCGTCAAATGATGGAGGTGCGAACTGAAGGGCTTTTTATAAACTGTCATTTCTCACCTACCTGGAAGATTGCAAAATTCACCGATTTTTTGACGCGTACGTCGCTTTGTTTCTGCAACCCTTCGATGGTGCTCTGCTTTATATATATACTCGAGTCCTTCGTGGCCGTTCAAAGGAGGACGCTTGAATGGCAAGCCGTCAATAGTGGCAAGCGACTACTCTTGTGACGAAGCTGGCGTGGCAGAGTGACATGCTGGCGTAGCAGTGTGACGTGCTGACGTGGCAGTTTGACGTGCTGCTCTAGGTGTGACACACTGACGTGGCAGAGTGACGTGCTGACGTGGCAGTGTGACTTGCTGCACTATAGGCGTGACGCACTGACGTGGCATTGCGGCGTGCTGCTCTGGGTGTAGTGTGATGCTCTATATGGTGTGTAATATGCTCTGTATAACATGCTCCTTCGTGGGTAGCATGCTGCTGTGGGAGTAGTAAGCTTATCCGGGTGTGACATACTGCTTTGGGTTTAGCATGCTGTTCAGAATGTAGCATGCAACTCTGGGTATAGTTTTCTGCAGTGGATGCGTGACATGCTGACGCGGAGGTTTAACATGCTGGCATAATATATAATGTATAATATAAAAAATATAGTGACGATAAAGAAATAACGTTCTTGATGCGCATTTTCTTATATTGCAGCATTTATTCAACTTATTTGACGCACTGCGAAAACATTAAATAAGTTCTCTGCAGAGACTTGTACTCCAGTTAAAATCCGTTTTAAGCAGAAAAAGGTAGTATGGAGGCTTCAGTTCACTTCTATCATTCAACTTGTGCCCGACTAAGTATCAGTCGTAAATAAATTGAAATTCAAAGCCCATAAGTTTACATATTGGCTCTCACTAAAGCGTCGCGTATTTTCATGTTTTAATATTACTGTGTTCTCATATTTTAAGAAAGAATACAGTAAATTAAAGACAGAATTCCGTAGCAATATAACGTGTGAGTAACGCAATCAAGTTCCATAAGCGGCCAGTCGAAGTGTCGTTCATAGCGTCGCGTGTCGCGGTGCACTCGACGTCTCGTTCTGGCGCCTGTCAATTCCTCTCGTACAAAGGGAATAATTCGAACGCGTTAACTGAGGTACCGGTAATGAACGGTCACTACAATATATCCTATCTTATCACCTTCCCAATAATTATTAATAATGTTCTACGCTGTTATTGGGCGTTTGTACACAAGTTTGCTGGAAATTATAGCATTATTGCACGATAACTGGCTTCCTAATGTATCAGGTTTATCAATTATTTGAAAAAATTGCTTTGACTTGCGACAATGAACACAATATCCATTAGAAGCGAAAAAATATAATTTTTCCAAAACAATTTTTCGTAAAATATTCTAACAATCCTATTTATTTATTTTCTATAAATATTTCTTGCCCTATTTGAAATGACTCGTAGCAATTTCAAAAATTACAAAGCGAATTATCCATAGTAAAAACAACTACGAGCTTTGCAGGCCTCGTGCAATGAACAAAAATTTTATGACTTACAAAATTTATGGCCTATGCACACCTGAAACATGGTTGCATTAAATAAGATAAGAGTAATTTATATCGCGGCCGCAGCATATTGTGTTGCACTGCCCAAACTTTCCATCACATATCACTGAGCTCTCATCCTAGTGAACGTTGCTAGGGTCATGGCAGCCTTTGTGAAGGCTAGTCCAAGAAGTGTAATTATTGCCAAACATCTGTACGTTATTTACTGGTACGTTATTACCAAGAGATGGGCTTTTCTAAGTGGCGTGTATTGTGTGCCGAAGCTCCGACAATCGTTGCTTCTTGTGTCCTGAAGGAATTATGACAGACAACAGTAGAGAAAATCTTGAGGTATATCGCACAGGCGTTGTGGGTCCTCGTCGTTAGGACGCTCCTGTGACTGTGTCGGAAAGTGATTTGTTATTGCAATGTCTTTTCTGATGATATCGAAAATATTATTGATTACACGAGCAAGCAATATATTTATTTAGTATCAATACCGGCATTTTTCGAAGCCAGAAATTGGAGAAGAACAATAAAGTGCAACGTTATAACGTTGCACTTTATTATTACCTGTTACTATTAAATCGATTTAAATAATATTCATTGATAAGTGTTGCATCTTAAGGATTTTCTGCTGCATCAGCTCTCAGTTATGGAACCCATATAAGGCCGGTGCCTGTCTACCTTCCAATAGTTATTCCAGGAAGAAAAATTTAGATTATATTCTTTATTTTCTGTCAGAGGTTTGGTCTCTTCTTTTTAACGGATAGGTAATCATTCAAACAAATTCCTTGTGTATTAATCCATAACTACGACCTCGAAATTATTATTCTTAACGAATGCATGTTACTTTTATTATAACATAGATCTACATTGAGTACACATGTAAATCCGTTATTCAAACAGCTCCTAGCTCCAGGCAAAGCGCCTCTCGAGAGCGAATGCGCGAGTCGTTCGTTTTTTTAATCGGTCGTCAAAGGTGCCTTTATGTACTTCTTATTGGACAGATTACACCCAATAATTTTATTGATGACCAATCTAGTTATTTTATGAGGCGCTGCTTCTTTATTGATGAATTAATCGAGTTTTATGTGCTTGTGAGCGCTAGATATGCGTCTGATACGTGGCTCCTAAGAGATAGCGGTGACCCTGTGCCACGATGGTGATAAATATGACCAAAAGAAACTATAAGTAATAAGAATGTATCATTATCACAAAAAAATTTAAAACTCTTCATAATTCTATGCAAGCAATTGCTAAAAAAAACTCACAGGAGCAAGAGGTTGCAACTTGCGTGACAATTTTTTGGTTTTCGCTACGAAAGTCCGCTCTAAAGAGTGTGATTTTCCAGGGCTGAGAAGCAAAGAACTTCTGTCTTTTATACGTCGCCACAACAAAAGGGGTGGCGTGTATCACAATCACTCCGGCAATACGCCGAAGTGCGACTCAAAATTTGTTCTTCTTTGAGGTGTTGGGTGGAGGCGAGAAGATGCACTGCCGATCAGATGCGTTGGAGCAAAAATGCGCTGTTTATTTTCCCGAAGTGCTGTCAATTCAATTTTCTGGCATCAACGTGGATCGTTTTAAACTATTGAGACTAACATATTGACTAACAGAGACTAACATATAAATTGAATTGTAATGCTCGGGAACAGTTTGAATTAGATATATATAGCTATAGCTATATGTATTTAGGATTTAATTTTCTCATGAGTTAATCTCATGAGTTACTCATGAATGTAGGAATCTGAAATGTAAGTCACGCAAAGCCAGAACCTGAACTCGAGGAATGTCCATTGCATTCAAGATTGAGATTTCCTCAATCTTAATTTCAAAAGCGATGACAATAAAACTTAAGATAAACCACTCCCGGCACTAAACTTGTTCATATGTTCAATATTTGAACGTATATAATAATATACTTTATTTAATTGTAAAAAATACTAAGTCACTCAAGAATATTACATATCCAGACCTAAGCGAAAACCTCAAATAAAACCGCTATTATTTAGATTATTATGTTATTATTATTATTATTTCTACCCGAATTATTTCACGGTAGATTCACTGCAATGCACTCTTACGGAACAGAGAAAGCGACTGCTTTAATTGACAGCCCCTGGCTTGACGCTATCATTAAATCGCAAATCGGAATTTCTCTCTTTTTCTTACTAGTCTATTTCTTCCCATACCTCTTTATCAATAGCGTAATTTTTAAGTGGAATGGTTAATCATCAAGTTCATGTTTTTTGTCATTAAAATAAGGTTTACCTAATTAGGTACGGTTTGATTTGTTATTATATTTTAAATTGAATTTACATGATTGTATTGGTTTCATTTAGCTACTTGGAAATAACACTCTCCTATCACTAAACCATATTACTATGTGAAGCGGGACAAGTTTTATGCTCTAGAACAGCTTTAACTACTAGAGGGTTGTATTAAAATTACTAATTTACCAATTTTGGCTCACCAAATTTTTTTACTTTCGCGACATGCTATAAAATAATGTCCATATTGTACTAACGTTGTCCTACGTAGATTCGATCATCACTATATTTGTTTTGGTGTTATGAAAGATCAGTAATATAATTTGGTAATTAACACTGGTTTACTATTCAACTTCTCCTATCCATGGCTCGATGTTTCGCTGGTAACGCAAAGTTCATAAGATTTAATAACTCGTTGGTGCCAAGACTCCTCGTGAAGGGTCCGAATATATCGCAATGATGTAATTGCTGCATGACTCAATTTATTACTAGCCGTAACCTTTACTTGGTAAATGGTTCGATTCTTAGTATACATAATCAAGTAGTTAACAGATAATATTCTTTGTTTTGCAACTGAACCTTCATAAACAAACAAAGAGCGAGCCTTCAAATAATCACACGTATTTTTACTCGTGTTCACAGCAGCCTGCAAAAGGAAAGAGGAACACCAAAGTCCGCCCGATCAAACCCCTGCGCCCAAGAAGCCTCGGCTGGTTTTCACGGACTTGCAGCGGCGTACACTACAAGCTATTTTTAAGGTAAGACAAGTTGCTAGTGTTATATTGCATTTATGTGAGACAAGTTGCTAATGTTATATTGCATTAAGGTGAGACAAGTTGCTAGTGTTATATTGCATTAAGATGGGTAATTGCTAATGTTGTATTGCATTAAGGTGAGACAAGTTGCTAATGTTATATTGCATTAAGGTGAGACAAGTTACTAATGTTCCATTGCATTAAGGTGAGACAAGTTGCTAATGTTATATTGCATTAAGGTGAGACAAGTTGCTAATGTCTTATATTGCATTAAGGTGAGACAAGTTACTAATGTTCCATTGCATTAAGGTGAGACAAGTTGCTAATGTTATATTGCATTAAGGTGAGACAAGTTGCTAATGTCATATTGCATTTATGTGAGACAAGTTACTAATGTTACATTGCATTAAGGTGAGACAAGTGGCTAATGTTACATTGCATTAAGGTGTGACAAGTTACTAATGTTTTATTTGCATATAAGATGAGACGAAGCTTTATAATACAAATGTCAGCGTTACTGCAGTTGCGCTATACAAACTATTTTTAAGGTGAAACTAATTCCTTGTGCTTGGTTTTAGAATTCAAATGGCGGCATATTCTGCAGCGACAAAAGAAGATATTAAATATTATGAGCTAAAACGGAGCTAAAATTAACTAAACATTTTTTTTATCTCAATTACAATGTACTAATGACACTTTTTATCTAAAACCCTTCTCATGATGGTGAAAAAATGTTTCCACGAAATTCCTCCCCCATTCTCATTGGCCTAATAGCCTCAGATGAAAAACTGGACGAAAGGCCGCAAAGTTCGGCAGAATTTCTGAACTGTATTCATGAATCTCGGCTAAATAATGACGCTGCAGTGAGCAAAAACGGATGCCTTGAGCTGTCAAAAAATCACGTCTTTCAAAAGACTGGCTCGTCTTGGCTCTCCTTGCTGGGCTAGATTAATTGCCTAATACTTTCTGGGTTATTTTTTGCATCTTCGTCCTTTTGAAGATTAACATTATTATTTAAAATGTGAATATTATGCTGACTAATAATGTATAATAATCGCTTCTTTAATAGCTGATATCCAGATTTGATTTCATCCGATTTTCCTCTTCTTGTTTCATTCGATCTTCTTTTATTGTTCTCTATTATGGCAAATGTTATGCTAAATATGAACTGAAACACGAATTATTTTCAAAGTAATAAATCTGCTTTTTTGTGGTTAAAATAGTAATTAGTTACTTGATAACAATGTAAGCTTTACTATTTTACAAGGTTTACTCCATATTTTCTCGAACTCCCTATGAGAAATGACTATCTGCAATTAACTCGAGACAATCCGTCCTCGACGAAGCTTTTCTGCCTCGACATTTGACTCATGTCATTGCAAAGGAATTCGTGGGCTTCATAAGAACTAATATGCGACGTTCCTAGGAAGCTTCCATTCAAAGCGAGGCTTCGTCTGTACACAAATACCCAGAAGAATTTCATCAGCAGATGACGCAGATTTTTCTCTTCCGCCGACGAAAGCTTGATTTGACTCCCCGAAACGAACAATTTTAAAATTTTTTTTTTCTTCAAAAATTTGTGTTTCTTTTCTATTGGAGGATATTATTGTTACGTGGATTTACCAGTAAAATATATGGATTTGCGTTGATTTTTGTGGATTCTCTATAAATTGGAAAATACCAATAGAAATTTGTTTCGAGTGATATCAACACTATCACTATTTATCGTTACGATTATATTTTACCCAGACAATAAGAAAATATTAGATCTAAATTAAAATTGGATAGCTTTCTAATGATCAGATCCACTTCACAGGTACGCTGAACAGTATTTTTATTGAGTGTAAAAAATTGACTCGGGTATCTGATTGGATCCTTGAACTCGTCCCACTTAAATGCATGCTTTATGGTTCATCAGGCCGCATCTCGTGTAAATGTCTCCAGTATGGGAAAGAATTTCTTAATGGCATTTTTTATTAATAGGTTTTATCTCACTGCATTTTGTGAATAAGATATATTTTTCCCTCTTCATAAGACTATTTCAGTTAAAATTCTATCCTGAATGACGCAACCAGCCTGGAGCTGCTCTAACAGGGCCCAGCACTTGTGCTGTTGTTCAGTCGTCCTGCTGTTGTTTTCTGTGGCGTTGCTGTTAGCGCTGCTGCCGCTGCCGCTAAGATCCAAGCCTCCTATCGGATTCCAATACTGGCATCCCTGCACTTCCCTAGCCCTCCCTGCACCTCTTTCAATTCCCTGTACCTCAGGCCTTTCCCCCGCACCTCTTCTTCTTCCCCGGCACGTCCTCCTATTTCCCTTTCAATTCTTACTCTACATCAAGGCTCGTCCCGAAAATCTCATGCCTTTCCCTGCACCTTTTCTTCTTCCCCGGTACGTCCTCATGTTCCCCTTGCAATTCTTACTCTGCATCAAGTTTCCTCAGAACCTCATTCCTGTACATTGTACTCCTCCTGTCTTTCTTGCCTCATCCTGCACCTCCTCCAATACCTGATCCTTTCACACACCGCGTATTTTACCGTAGGAAATATTTTCATATCTCCTTAGGTATATCCTTAATCTTCTTCATACGACTTCAGTTCTGTAATGTTCTGTTACTTTATATTCTTCATTTATTCTTACTTTTATTTCGGGAATCCGTTATCGCTTCTCGTAGTATCCCATTATCAGATATCTGTAGAAATAATTTATTTTTCTTCTACTTTTATCACTCTATGCGTACTTCTTGCTTGCTTAAACCTGAAAGCAAACATAGGAAAGAATAACCTATTACACTGCAAATCATATGCATGCGTACTAAATATTCCTCACAATTTCCTCTACAATGGGGCGGCAAAAGACTGGTTCGGTTGGGTTCGAGTTTCCGGGCCTCAGAACAGGTTCACGTGTGGCTTTCCCTCGCTTATCAATATCATTAGCGAATAACAAGGCGGCACCACTTGACCCCTCATGAAAGTGTCACGTTTTTGCCACGGATTTTCTGAGGTGCGCGACAGCGACACATTTATCCGCTTGCTTTTTGCGGTGCGACCGCCGTCACGCCGCCATCGAACGCAGGGCTGGGCGGGAGCCGAATATTTCCGTACTTGAAAAAGTTTCGATTCCACCACTGGCGTTCCGCCGATATTTTTTTTCAGTGAATGTCGTATTCTAATCGTAATGTATAACTTTTAATTTTACCATATTCTTATTTCTATACAATTATTTACCAATTTACGTTATTACGTTATTTGAACTTTATCATCATAAAACAGAGTTGAAGAGACCTGTTGTCCTCGTCTCACGCTATTAAAGCATCTATTCATCTTAGAACTTTGAGATATTTTTCATCCAGGTAATCGCGTCTACAAATTTCCTTTCTGCCCAATTAATTTTTAGGATTTTAAGACACCACAATAAACAGAAAGGAGCTGTTGTTCCATGCGCTAGTTCAGGTTATTAAACGAAGAACTTACTCAAGTGCCTCTAGGAAGCGTTGCATTTTAAACTGTTCGAGGAAATTTGCCTTTGTCGTGTCGTGGTGTGTCCCTCATTAGGGAGTGTGACTCTTGAAAGCTCTTACTCAGCTCTTGGGCTACTCTCGACCTGCTCTTGAATAGCTCTCGGCTTTGCCTGACCGTCACTCAAGAGTCCGCTCGAGTCAGCCATAACAAACCACCACTAGAGGGCGCCGCGGTGCCTTAGCACTCTACGCCCAGGACAACGTAGCTCCTCTCCCACTGTGTTCTCATTCTCAAATTCGAAGTCAAACGTAGCGAGCTTTATAATAGTGAACTGCGTTGCGAATATTCACTGCAATTATGACGAATATTCACTTCAATATGCCAACAAAATAAATTTCAAATGATCATTTGTATTCTCTTAGTCTTTGCTAAGTTGTCCAACGATTACTAAAACCGATAAACATATTTAGATGTTGTGCAAATAATTAAGTTAAGTCCTTTTTTACTGCTGAACCGACCAACAGAAACGAATCGATAAAATTCCGACTAAATTATCCATGGTAGTCTGTGAAATTATTGCGTGATTGACTTTGCCGTCACATATTTATTGCGACGATTTTGAAAAAAAACATGTTGCTGAGTAAAGGCGTGGGAAGTCGAAACACGATAGCTCGTTGAACTATTTGTAAGATAAGCTCTCGATTCCTAAATTAATTTCCACGATTTTCGGAAAAAGAAGCAGCAGAGGAAAGCGATGGAGAGTCGTAAACGATAGCTTGCTTGATTATTTGTGATAAAACTCCCTTTTACAAATTTATTCCATTGTTTTGCAGGAAACGAAGCGGCCGAGCAAAGAGATGCAAGTGACCATCGCTCGTCAGTTGGGCCTCGAACCGTCGACGGTGGGCAACTTCTTCATGAACGCCCGTCGCCGGTCCATGGATAAGTGGAAGGATGACAACGAGATGAACAACAAAGTTATGACGATGGTATCAGTTGGTGGAGGAGGGGGAGCAACGCCCCCTGGGCTATCATCTGGAGGGATAGGCACAAACAATGGTCCACAAATGATTGCCACAATTCAGCAGTCCCCGACGACAGTGGCCACGACTGTAGTGCACATGCCGCAAATGGGGCAGATGGGTCAGGGTCAGATCCAAACTAACATGGTAAGTGGGCACTGTCTCGAAGACCAGGATTTGTGACAACCAGCCACGCAACTTGTTTACTTGACACCTCAGTAAAGCGGGTCCTTCTAGGACGCCAAGCAACGATTGTCTGCTGTCTGTAACTCCATCTAGTGAATCATACCATAATCAATTAAACAAATCAACAACTTTTTCATAATGTCCGCCGTAATCGTGAAAATAATCGTAATAAAACTCAATTAACCTAGCTTGTTTTTCAACTCATTCGCATCGATCAAAATCGTTTTAAATCATCATTGCTCTGTATTCTTCCGCATTCATCTTCCCTTTTCCTTGTGCACCTTTCTTTTTATGCCGTCATTATTCTTTTCACCTCAAGTTTTTCTTCCCTGTTCATAAGAATCTCGAAGAAACACACGGTCATCCATTCATTATTCTTGTCCGCCATTCCTTCTTTTCGGAGGGTATATACGACGACTTATCAATTTCTTATCGAAAAAGTCATTTCAAATATTCATGTCTCAGTGTGATAATAGATTTCTTACGCTGACTGTTGCTGCTGTAAATGCTAAACCTTAACTTTTGTGCTAACAAAATAAAGTATTGTTGATAAACCCTTAAGAGCCTACAAAGTCGACTTTTTCGTCGATCTTTCACAAATTAAGCGCTATGATAAGCCTTAAGAAACGTTTATCCTTTGTGACTTTTTTATTATTAAGCTAAGATGCCCAAGAGTTTCAAAAATCATTTACAGACTGGTTGCCAGCACCGCTGCCGCAACACAAATAAAAAAAAATCTGCCGCATCTTTTTAAGCGCAAACTATCTTGATATTTTCCTTTCTCTCTACCTCTCTCTCTCTCTTTCTGTCCCTATTTTCTTCCTACTTACCTTCTTCTCTCTATCAATCTATAATTTGAGTGCGGGATATGGCTGCTCTCTACGCTTACTTTTCTAATTTTCTGGTTGAATGTTGTTGCTTGCTATAATGTTTGATGCGCCTCATCGCGTCACCCCGCCTTCGCCTCATATGAACCCTTTCCCCTGTAGAATTAAGATTGAAAATGCAAGATTATCTCTATTTCGAGAGTATGATAATTCTAGTGATGTTTGTGACACAAACATTGAATTACAGAAGTAAGACAAGATTGCTTTATTGAGAAGTCAAGTTAACAATTTGCGTTGTTGTCATACGAGGTTTTCTACCAGGAACCAGTCGATATTTTTGCCCGCTTATGGAGGTTGTGCTGCAAGGGAATGGCCGGCCTCATGCACTTGGAAGTCGTACCGAGGCTATTCATAAAGTCTTGACCGTTGTTTTACATGCAGCTCTGTTTTAATATAATTTATAATCATCGTATCATAACAGACGATCTGTTGTTCAAACCGGGGATTTCTTATTTTAATAAATTTCTTGCTGATGTAAATTTTTAGACCACTATAATTATGAATTTTAAATCTCATAAAATACAATTTTAAACTCAATTATTTTTGTGAATGTACGAATTTTTTGACAGAATTTCTCAACACCTTTGCGTGTAAGATTTTTTATGTGTATGTTACGGTGATGTTGCTCCAAATTTCTCATGAAATAGACTACAAAGAATCACCAGCACGTGTAAATAAGAGTGTTCTAGAAGATCTCTGCCAGTAAAGAAAATACTGACACTAACCTTTAGTAATTTAGTTATGTCACGACAAGTATAGTTAAGTCACACATAAATTCTAAGCTGTCTTTATCATTTGTATTTCGTATCAACTTTGATTTGAAGCTTAGGGATAAAAAAAAAGACCTCGTCTCTAAGTCAGCCGTGTCGGATTAATCTGTTTAGAAAGTCTATTTGTCTTAAGTTTTTTTGGCGTTTATTGATTGTTCCAGTGTTGGCAGTTTTGAGAGAACTGATAAACCATAAGCAATTCTAAGTAGAATTCAGTACATGGAAGACCTTCGGATCTCTCGTTGTTTTTACGCTAAGGAAGACGCAGTCTAGTTAGCTATGCTAGGAAATCTCTCAGATGAAACCGTGGCTAGTCAGAAGTCGCCGGCCGAGACGCAAGTCATTACTTAAGAAATATTTATTAATAAACGAGCTAATAATCGAGCGTCGTCGGCCGCCCAGTCATTGCGAAACAACTTGTCGCATACATTCCTTAGTTTAAGTTACCTATAGCTCAATTCTGCTAATGATTTTACTGTGTTTGCGAATTCGGTTGTATTGTTTTTAGTGGACAGTGTTTTAATTTAAGCTCACTTTATTCGCAGTCATTTCTTAATTTTAGTGTTAAGTCATTTTTACCGAGCTATTTTTACTGAGGAATTTGCCTCACCCTCTTGAACTTACGATTGTTTTGTTTTTACTTAATTCCCAATCTCTTCCGTTACATTTTGTGTTTTGATAGATGCTTAGATTTCTGTGTAAATACATGGCCGCCTGTTCAGTTAACGATTTAGTGCCACGACTTCTAAGTGACGTCACAACGTGTCTGACGATAAGTGACGTCGTGGCGTCTCTGACGATGAGTACGTCGTGGCGTCTCTGACGATGAGTACGTCGTGGCGTCTCTGACGATGATTACGTCGTGGCGTCTTTGACGATGAGTACGTCGTGGCGTCTCTGACGATGAGTACGTCGTGGCGTCTCTGACGATGAGTACGTCGTGGCGTCTCCAACAATGATTTCGTGGTCCAATTAATGAGTTTTTCTTTCTTTTAACTCACATAATTAAGTCACATCTATGCTGCGTAAAATTTTACAAAACACGGATCTCATAACCAAGCATAGGTTAAGAGCAGAGATTTGTGTGGCTGTTTACTTGAGTTTTCATCAATGCCAATGTGAAATGAAACCTAACTTGTGTGCTTATGGTTAGCTTTTTATCGCAGTCACGGCGGTTAATCTTATTTTATATGTGTCTTCAAAGTCCACTCAGACTTCAAACTAGTCAAAGTTGCTCATTTTATAGTGTATTGTATCGTCAAACTTTATTTAATTTTATTTATTTATGAAGCATTTTTGTGCAAGTACAGTTTTTTATAACTTCTAAACCGTATGACTGAAGATCATACACTATTTAACCTTATCTGTTTGTCAGGACCTCCAAGATTATTGTATTCTGGTCCTCGATCGTTTCTTTGCTGAAAAAACTGTTCTCAAATTGTACTTAAATCGTTACTTTTAAGAGCCACACCATCGGTTTAGTGTTATACGAGTCGTTTGCTTTGTTTTCTTGATTATGAATGTTTTATGGTCTGATTCTGTACTTAACATAGACTTTAGATTAAGCTTAGTCACCACGGTTGCATAATTATGATCACATTCTATCCGTAATAAAATTCTGGTTAAATTAATAGATTTAGAAATTTATTGAAGATTCTCAACTAATTTGCTGGGCCATACTTTTTCTTACTACCATAATGTTCGGTTTCTTTTGCTCATCTCGACTACGAATCATACAAGGAACCCTAATCGATTCTGGTTTGTGGTTATTTTCATTTAAAATTTATTGCACGTGTTCGACAACTTTCTCACCGATTCATTTCTGACCAGCTAAAAACCTTTAGCTACTTGTAGTATACGTGATTAGTTACACAGTAACTTAGCATACGTCAGCTTGCTGACATTAAATTAACAACTGCTGCGGATCATATGACAGAATTGTAATAAGTACAACTGACTAGTCAGTCGATGATATTCTACAATATCTAAGTAATCACCTGTAAGAAATTTTTCTATAACGAAATCATATTTATCCTCATGTAGCGCTCCGCTTTCTTTTCGGATACATTTTTTTTGCTACTTGCCACGTGCTTTAAACAAGCCCCGATAGGTGCATTTTCCTCATTTCTACTTAACTTGTTCTTCAGTTCTTCCGGGAGCCCAAGGTCTCCCTAACTCAATGTGGGTGGGTGAGTTGAAACTTACAAAATATTCCTCTCTCATCGTAAATTAATTTTAAACGACGCTGCCTTACCTTTTTAATTTGTGTAATTGGAAAATACTTACGTCATCGCCATCTAGTGCCGTACCCGACAAGTTATTAGAGCCGAAATTTGACACTTTGTCACTGAACACTTAGCACTTGCATCATCGGGTATAACTGATCATCATCTTTTGGAAATGATCACACAATTTTAACAACAAAATTAATTTATTTCGAACGAGTTTCAAACGTACGGGAACTATTCTAAAGCAATGTTGTCTAAAATTCAGTTCTGAGTCATGAATTAATGAGCAAATTTCATAGTTGGGCGTAACATTCTCATCATATCTGATAGAAAAATTCCAGATCTATACATTCCTGGTATTGAAAAATACGCATTCCTTTAAGTTAAGATATTTTTGTACTTTATTTTTGATTAAGTTCGTCACTCCTCTTCATTTGTTTTTATTTTCCTTTTATTTCATGACCTATGTTCAGTCAATATCTCTAGACAGTCAACACAAATTGAAATTTTGCATCATTGGGAAAAATGTCCATCCTTGTTTGACGAATGTTTTCAATTACTAAACCTCGTGGCCAAATCGATACATTTCTTCAAACCTGTTGAACCAACTTATTATTTGCTTTTCTTTGCCAAGAAATATAGTAAATTAATATTTAAAATCCGCTTTGCAAATTATATATTTGTCAGAAAAAAGGCCTCGCGCCTCGACATTCGTTGGCTTGAAAAAAAAAAAGATTGAGTTTCAGCTTCTCGATTACTGGAAGTCCTGAGAAATAATGCAAATTTCATTTTATATGACGATATTTAACCTTTCCTACACATGGAAATACATAAATGATGATGTGGATTGTCACCAGTTTTTGCACAAAGTTTTAGAAATAAAGAGGTTTTCCCTCACAGACACATGTAAATGACATTGCAGCAGCAAAACTTTGTAAACGTTCTTCTTATAAATGAAAACCCTCAGCTCTAAGAGTTTTTGATAATAAACAATATGTACGAATAATTTACTAGGGAAAGCAAGGACTGTAATTACGAGGAATATCAGCCATAGCGGCTGTCGTTGGTATATGAATATTGCAACGGATATTTACTGAGCAAAATGCGTCTACAATCGACGATCGCAGGCGAAATATTCCCACTAAATCCTATTACGTAGTTTGATCACAAACACCACGTAGACGATGCCTTCTAGCTGTTAGACACGTGTTGCTTCTGTGCATGGAAAGCATCGCATCGAAGGTCGATCCATTGCACTCCGGAACCTCCTTCGACGAGGTAGCGATCCAAGCACAAGCTTGCTTAAAGCAACCGTGTTTCTATTTTATTTAGGAGAATTTATGTATAAATGTTACACTACGATCTGCCCCTTTCTAATATTATTACAATATGTTTATCTTCCTGTCGTTCACTGCGTGCTGTATTTTATGTTCACAAACTTAGTAGTGTACAGAATTAGAGATACGGCCTAATTGGAAATGAGATTCCTGAAATTTGAAAGCGTGGTTCTTTCTTGCGTGACAATGCGAATCGTTTAATTCGACAAAAAGTGCTCGAAAACTATTGTTTTTCCTATTGTAATAAAAATATCCAACGGCTGGCACTCACATATCAATTCATAGGATGTTTATATACATAATAGGTCTCACTAGTGTATGATATGGACACGAGAGAATGAGAGTGACCACTGCAAGTCAAGCGTGTGTTGGTATAGCCGTTATAGCATGAAATGTATAGCGAATACGGTATAGTTGTAAAGTGTATGCAAAGAATGCGACTGTAGTGTGTACATTTATGCAGAGCAAGAAGCATGTTACATTCTTAGCTATGCTTAGAATATAGCACCAGAGCACTTCGTTACTTAAAATAACCTCCAATGCCTTGAAAAGCCAAAACACAGTTTCCCAGTCAAACCGTTAAATATTTTATGACAGAAGTTCACTGCAACCGATCACATTTTAACAAAATGAAAAAGTAAACTCAAATTGTTACACACAATTCATTTACTTCTTTTGCGGGAGCAAATTTACATATTTCCCACATTACGGAAAATACGAAACATTTCAAGCTGCCACAATGATCACAATATTTCAATTTAATCACTTAGTTATTATCAGCAATAATGAAATAGATGACCGTTACGTACAGCGTTTCAGCCAATGTGTTTCCGAGAGTACAGTGAGACTGTTTATAATCGGATGCTAACAAAAATCGCGCTTTAGAATGGAATGATTTCCCTGGACTTCATAGCTCAGTTTGAGAGATTATGGAAGTCCTTTCTTTGAACTCAATTAAAGCCCCGTTATGCTTGCATTCAGATGAAAAATTCATATTTTTTTCAATCAAAGCAACCTAACATAGCAACTTTAACAGTTTAGCATTTTTTTAGCACATTTCTTACCCGATTTCAAACGCTGCAGCCAAATAAATTAACACAAAGTGAACAGCGATAGAGTCTTACAAGATGACGAACTGGCGATTTTAAGTAAATCCTAGCTGTCAGTTGCTGGATTCCCAAGCCCTCCTCATGCAACAAGCAACAGGGTCCAATCCAGGGGCGTAGTTTCTTCAAGTATGCGAGCTAAAAATATTCAGTCATGAATAGCTGATATATAATGGAAGTTTAACTTCAGGTTTCTGAAGCTAGGTGAAGAGTCGTCACTCTGAACTTCTGAAGACACTCCACGCTACAGTAGCAGTTACCCCCAACTTATCCAAGTATGCAATTGTTTTAGACAAGATGTACCATATATCATTGTCAAAAATGAATAAAGCAAAGCATCCAATCTCTCTGTTTCATTATTAAACCATTATAGCTCTTTATCAGAAAAATTTTCTGCGGGAGATGAACATTGCAGGCAACAAAAAGACAGCGTTTCAGTTGCTGACATCATTATAAAGTTTTAAACGAAAATTTCCCTGGTAATTTCACGGTGATGCCTGAAAAACTGATGAGCCCATTTGATTTGTGATTAAATAGTCAATTTTGCACTTAGAGAATAAACTTTTTCCAAGTTTCTCAAGTTTTGAATTACAGACAAATATTAAACCTTTTGTTAGTCGTACGAAGTTTCAGTTGTAAGCAGACCGGAATGAAATAATTCCGACAAACACGAGATGTGTTATGGGAGAAACAACAACGGGAGATAAACCAATGTATTTTAGAAGCTTGTACATTATTTCGAGAAGCGAGAGTGTAAGATTAGTTTAAATTATGAAACCTTTATCTAGCTCAAAGTAAAAGCTGAGCCTTCAAGTCATTTCGATTGCAGAAACTGAACATAATGTAATTTTAAATTGTGCCACGGCAAATCCATAATTACACAAGATTGGTTATTCGACAGCTGAATATACAGCAACAATACATACCAAAAACAGAGTCCGTGCTAAAGCAACAAAAATCTTTCAAAAATCTGAAAAAATTTCGGCGAATTGAAAACCTGTCCTCTAGATGAAATGGCTGTAAATGTAAACAAATATGACAATTTCGGTACAAATTTTGTTTTTTTTTTTTTAATATAGAGCATCACTCCCACGAGGAAAACTTCAATGACTTACATGAATAGAAACCGGTGTTGAGAGCGACGGTGTCCAAGGATAATTTTTATATACATAGTCATTCTCTCATAGAGGAGAGCACTAGCCAGACAATGGTTTTCTATAATCATTTCAGTTGGTGGGAAGAAACGTACTCGTATTAAAGAAAAACGCGTAGAAAACATTAACTTTAGACTGTTACACTAAATTGGGAAACAAAAACGACAAAAGCAGTCACGTGAGCCCTCTATCAAACCCGTGATGCAGGAAATAGTCAATGATCGTATTCCCTTGATCTGAAGTGTTGCAGGAGACGAAACTGTAATTAACAATAAAATTGAAGATATTAAGTAGCATTGAAATCGACACCTACTAATTTCCTGCCAAATTGCAGACAAGAAAATAGACTGAAAATAAAGTTAAATTATTTCTCTTTTATTTTCGAAGTCGTTCTAGAAACCGAATCAATTATATATTATCAATAAAAACGTAAGAGACACCACAGGATTATAAGTTATTCTGGATGTAATAATTAAATTTCTCATCATTGAGACTCAAAAACAAACAGTAATTAAACATGTCAAATCATCGACCTTAAATCGAATTATTCCAGTCATAAAAAAAATTAAGTTTCCTTTTAACGGCTCGCAAAAATTAATTGAAAACCTAATCCGAAGCATAGTAAGTTAACATGAACGATTCATTGTAAAACGTAGATAATGCCAACACATGTTACTAGTAGAGTGCATCTAACAGCAACCCAACATTTATATATGTTGGGTAATATAACCAAACACATTTATACATAGCTAGACATGCAAGCTACACTTTAAATTGTCTTCTAATTTTCAGTTGAATGGTTCCTCTCAACTAAGTCTGGTAACTTGATAGCTTCCGTTGAGCCACTGAGAAGTAATCAAAGAAACGCTAAGAAACTAAACCTACGAACAGCGGACTACTTAAGTCCTCTAAGTTTTTATATATGGCAGAAAGTTGCAATGTGTAATGAAAATTTCAGCTTTTTCGATATACACATATTTACACTACTACTCTACAAGAAGGCTACAAGAATTTTACAAGAGAAATTTTCGCGAAATACTTACTATTAAGCTTTTCACATCTGTTCATAGGACAGAAATTTTGGGAAGTCAAGTTGCGAAAAAATGTGGCAATGAAACAGACACTTATTAAATCAATCCATACAATAACAATAAATCGTGGTCTATCAAAATTGAAGAAGTTCATGTAGAAAAAAATTCTCAGAATCACTCAGAAGGTAAAAGCCAGAACGTGTTATTGAAATTAAAGGTCTACGTCAAAGCTAGGCTCCAAGAACACGGTTTCTTCATGTCCAAATTCTTCATCATCTTCAAACTGTAGATCTAATGTGGTTGACTGGAGAACTGGGAGTTTCTTTTTGCTATGGCTGCTGAAGATACTTCTATCTTCGGATTCATCTTCAAAACAAAGGCTCTCGAGAAGCGCAGCAATGATATGCTTGCAGCGATCCCTAGCACCACAAGAGCAATGATGGGAAGGAGTCAACTGAACGCACTCGACAGCCCCTCGCCCACCGCTCACGAAGTAAGTTTCGGCGCCAGGGTCGAATGAAACTCTGCCGGATATCCACAAAGAATGACCCAAATTGACCATCTTCTTCCGTTTTTCGTAAGAATTTTTATTATTTCTCGAGGAGTCCGTCTTCTTGAAACGCTTTGTCACTGGTTTACGCAGTGGCGAACCTGAGTCATGTTTCAGTTTCCTCGGGCGACCTCTGCGTTTCACGGAGCCAGGAACGAAATCTTCTGACTTATCGTCGTCATACTGATCAAACAGCACTGCATTTGAGGCCAATCTCAGTCTTGGCCTCTTGCTTCGACCAAGACGTCGTTCAGGCTCTTCCATTTCATCATCGGTGGATCTCTGAGAATACACCATAGGTTCTCCCTCAACAGTTTCTGTGACGCAGGTTATTTTTTCAGCTTTTAATTCTAGAGGATCGCTTTCAAGAATTGTGATTTGCTCAAATTCTTCCTCACCAATGCCAATGTTTCCATCCAAGTCGACGTCAACCTCAATGTTGACAAGCTCTCTCACGTTTTCATCAGTGTCGAATATTGACGAGTGGACGGGCTCCTTTTTCATCGCGAATGCAGGTACCCTCATTTTCACCAGGATCGAACCAGCAACATCTTCAGGCAGAGCACATCGGCTGGGAAAGAAACATTTCTTTTTGATCATTGATGAGAAGAAACGTTTCTTTCTTCGGAAAGCAGTCCCAACTTCCTTTAGCTTCCCCTTCTCAATTTCGTTGTGGTAGTAGTAGAGGACGTAGTAGATCATGTTTGTCAGAGAATCCAACGTTGAACACTCGACGTCAGAAAAAAGGAAACCCATCTGCTCCAAGAAGTCACGTAGGCCAGCTATGGTCAGTCCGTGCTTTGAATACATGCCCAAAGTTTGAAGGCTTCCAGCATTGCTAGCTATCACTACGTCAGACAACGTTTCGTCATAGAAACCGCGAAAATCGGGTATCCAAACGGCAGAAAACTCTTGATACTTCAGCGAGTACTCGTCAAATGACCGTGTTCGCAGAAGCTTAGCAACAGAATCGACAGTTGCAGTCCAGCTATCGCAATTTGGCTCATTTCGGCTGAACCAAAGATTGACGGCCTCCAGAATGTTTGTCCAGGATGATGCACGAATACACTTAGGCAGTGAGTCGGCACAGGCGCTCAGTAGGCTTGGAGATGCATCTGTGAGGATTACAGTGTCGGCGGAATCCAAGGCCTTACAGCTCATCAGCATTTGTTCCAGGATTGTGCGGTGGGAGCTTGCATCATCTAGCTCATGAATAGCAAATGCTAGAGGGAACAAAGTCTCAGACTCGCACATGATGTGTTTGGTGTAGAGTGAGCTAACGTACAAGTTGTCAACCATCCATGTTTTGTCATAATAGACAACAAGGTTTGCATTTGACGCGACGCGCATTGCTTTATACTCATTCATGTTAGATTTGCAAGCTATAACAACGATGGTTGTGGGAATAACTTGGAAAAATATGTAGTGAGACTCTTTGATTTTGTACAGGAAGTCATATACCAAGTCGATGACGCTTCGGCCAACACGATATACGTACGGCATTCCACTGTCAACAGAGGAATCCGCTTCTTCTGACGGATAACGCGATGACGCCTCTTCAACGACACAGGATGGCAAATCTGGCGATGGGAGGACTTCTTCAAGGAAAAAGTTGTTAGATTTGTCAATGCCGGACTGAATTGCGCGAGGCTTGGTGCTTCTCCGGGGCTTCATTATGGCACCGTACTGAGAATCAACAAACATGTGGTCTTGCTGTTCCATCACCGAACCATAGCTACCGCCAAGCGCAGTCGGTTCAGCAGGATCTTCTGCAGGCAAGACGTCGAGATCAGGAATAAATCGACTGCACATGACGGTGTAGAACTGGCCTTCCATGAGGTCTCCAACTTTCACGAACACAGAAGCTCCGATGCCAAGTTTAGCTCGCAACTTCGGTGAGTAGCTGGATGCTGGTTCAGGAATGTCGTCACGTCCAAGGTAGTGAACAAGCATGCGCTGAAGAACATTGTTACCTTCCTCATCGAGTATTTCGTAAGTATAGCGCATAAAGTGCGCACCACGCCCTGTGACAATTCTCTTATAGTAACGGATATTGAGATTTTTATCCTGGATAACTCGTTTGTGAGTGCCATTGTGTCTCCAGCGGTAGTAGTCTTTCTTCCAGCCCTTCTGGCAAATGGGGTGGAGACCCGCGTAGGTAAAAACGAACCAATGTCCATTCTTAGGATTGCCTGGAGCAAAAGTGAGACAGTCTTCTTCTGGAGTGTCTTCCAGGAGGTGGATCACGGTAGCTATTTCCAGAGGGATAAGCAGGCGCGTGATCACTGCAAAAATCATTTTAAATAAAAATCTCGAAATCTCTATTGATTCAAGAAATAACTAGTTTAATTGATAAAAGGTAGGAGAGGAGAGAACCTACGTTTCATGGCAGAGAAAAAGAATATTTAGATGAAAATTAATTCGAGTTCGCAAGCTTCGTACAAAAAGTTTATTTAAATTAGCCTTTTTTTGTGAATTTCCACAACGAAATTTGCAGGTGTTGAATTGTTCCAATAATCCAATTTTTAATACATACTTAACTAAATAAATTGCAGCGTTAGTTCAACTATACCAAAAAAATTCTCAAGTCACCCGGTAAACCAAAAGATAATGAAAACAATTTCAGGGCCAACTAAACACGTTGTAAAAAATCCAGTGCAGCCGTTGATCAAGTCCCTCCAACAATAATAATTCAATTCCTCCATCAAAAAAGGCAAAAGATATCAACCACTCACTGAAATAATAATTTAAGACGTCACAGCATCTCAGAGAGTTTTACTTATTTTAAGATATATTAAAAAATCCACAGTTAACGATGTACGATAAAGCAAATCACAACTCACCCATAACGCTAAGGCCATCCTTGTTAAGCACGGTCGTGGTATCTGGCTGCTCCTCCTCATCCTGCAGATACTGCCACTTGCCATGTCGGTAGTCTTCTTCTCTGACCTGAGGCCAGGTGTCTGCGTCTAGGAATCCTGTTTCATCTACGGCACCTTCTTCCTTACAGCGCACAGGTGGGGCGCCAGAAAAATCTTGGGGAGACTGGAAAGTTTCAGGCTCGTCATCAAGGCCAATGTAATGCACCAAGACTCGAGCGCGATCACAGTGGGCAAGGCAGTAGGCATAGCGGTACAAATGAACACCCTGTCCCCGAACAGTCCGTCGGTAGCGCTTGATTAGCAGCGACTCGTCGCCGACACCCAACGCCACGCTCGTCAGCAGTCGCCAGTTGTAGCCGTCGCTACTCCAGCTAGACGCGCTGCCGTCCTCCACCTCACTCTCTAGCACGCACCTGCGACCTCAAAATAATTAACTTAATAGTAAACATGTATTTCTCAAATCACGACAGCATTTTCAACTCGAGCGTGATTTTCAACTAAATCAGTTTGGAGCTATACAGCTATTTCTCAAAGCATTACATATACCGTATTTAACATGCAGCAGCAAAGTCAAAACAATTGTATTAATTTACCATTACAAGTCGTTGGTGAAACAAAGAGAATCGAAAAATATCGCATAAGTAATCGTCAAGCTTCTGTCTTCATACCTTGACTCCAATAATTCATTACTACCATAATATCATAAATGACGCCCGCATAAGTTTAACACTGCGGCAAGACATCAAGTGCATTTTTTTCAACAAACCGCACTTAAACCGGAAGAATAACAGGAGTGAGTAATTAATCATTAAAATGTCAGAAATGCAAGCTGCATTTGTTCTGGAATACAAACCTACATCGATTTGGACCAACAACCTCACAGAAGTTAGCGAAACTATTCCTACTCAAGAAGGTGCAGTAACATTGACGTAACATGGTTGGAACGAGATTTATATACGGTACTCATTAAGCTTGCTCGTTCACCATATTCACCCAAGCCCAGAGCAAATTTCGTCAGTTTCAACAATCATTCATGCTAAAATACACGTATTTATTATACCGCATTCAAAGCATCTCAAAGCAAAATATCGTCATGGTTGTTTATGTTAAAGATTGAGTTCATGACAACGACCGCGTAAAAAACTACCTTTGTTTTCAGAGTATATACTCACCAGAGTCCTGCCCTAGGATGGGGCAAAGGCAGGTACGGCACACACTCGTGTTGCGGAGTGACCTGCAGCAGATGTGCAGCCTCGCGGGGGTGCAGGCGACGATGGATGCCGCGATTAGGTCCCACGTTCGACGTCTGTAAGGTGCCATCTGTGCAGGTGAGAGGCACTGCACGGCACAAAGCAACTTGAGCCTGTCTGGATCCGCCAGCCTTTGTCATCTTCTTCGGTTTAGGTGCCGGCATGTCCACAGCATCATCATGACCCAAGTAGTGTACTAAGACGCGATTGAACGTCACGTCAGGCACCTCCTGGGAATCAAAACTACTGCCGTTGTCGAATGGGTCTTCCTCTTTGATGATTACTTTAGTAGTTTTATTTTCCTTTGTGGGCGGGCTTGGTGACCATTTCCAACCATTTCGCGTTTTCTGCGTATCTTCATCTACTGAAACATTTCCATTGGCTTTTTGAGATGTTTTTTTCACTTCCCGTTTACTTTCCTTTGGGTCCGGAGAATCGAACCCAACAAACTCGTCGTTATCATCCTCGTCCACGGCAAAGACGTCATCGGAGGCCACAGTGTTTCCAGTCTCGCAGTCAATAGGTTCTGGTCGCCGGGTGGTTGACGACGTCTGTTGGGCCACCTGCTCAGTGCTGAGAGATCCCAGCCCAGCAAGAGAAGCTGCGGCTGGATCAACAAACTCATATGACCGTCGAATGAAGTCTACTCGAGCGCCGTCCACGTATCGGATAAACTGCCTCTTGAGCAGAAGCCTGGAACCCACATGCACAGCACTTGAACTGTGCTGTACCCACTGTAAGCCGTCTTCTTTCCAGAGATCTGAACGGGTTTGATCTTGCCCATACTTGAAGATGTACCAGTAGCCATTAGTAGGTTTGTTTGCAGGTGTAGTGCAGCAGCTACCTTTGACAGTCTTCACCAGAAGTTCCGAGGCTTGCCAATCAGTGAGCATAGTGTAGAGTCTACGGCGCATGGCATCTTTGCGGATGGAATGTTTGCGTTGTTTTCCGGTCATAGTGTTGCTGACACTGGCGTTGCTGGCGAGGATTGCCACGCCCTTTGGAACTCGTGAATCGTCGATGTATTGCACCAGAAACCTTGGCAGGTAATGATCACCTACAACTTCGTACACGATTCGTGAAAGATTGCTGCCGTTTATTTGCCTGTAAATATGTCATTTATGAATCTGTTACTTTAGATAAAAGTACAGCCATAAATATGAACAAAAATCAAGACTTAAGAAATATTTTGGAAAATAATGAAAATGTTACATTAAAGGACAAAAAAAAGCAAAAACACCATGACGAAATTGAACACACCTGATGACACAAGATTTAAAAATGATAAACTAGTGTCTTAGAAAATGTCTGAGCAACATAATAAGATAGTGTCACCTGAAATAACGCTTGTGAAGAAGTCTGCCCTTGTATTTTTCCTTTCTAAGGCCGTAGTTTCTCCAAGAATGTCCGTCTCTCTGCCACAATCTTCGCCGTTTTAGATCGTGCAAGTAGCTGTAGACGTACCTGATAATGCAAGGATCATTACGGTTTTAAGCATTTCGTTTTGCGAACATAAGGGAATAAGTTAGATTAATGTTGGTAAGCAAAAAATGATACATATGAAAATACAAACGAAAACAAGTTGGAAAAAATCAACACTTTCTTGTTTATTGCATGAAGAAAGATGGGCCTAACCAGTCTCCGTGCTGTGGTTTGTCAGGAGCAATGTTAAGACAGCGTTCCTCAGGAACATTCTCTAGGAGGTGAACGGCTACACGTGGCTGTAGACGCTCGTGTAGCTGCAAGTCATCTGCAAGAGGGTGGGAATTAAATAAATTTACTTGATCATTCCAAATTGATGAGTGCACAACGAAGAATTAATCAAGCTTTTTTACAAAACAATTTTAAAAAATACTAACTCGGCCGTAATCCTAAATTGAAAATTTTAATGTGGTAAATCACAAGGGCTAACGAAAGTAGATTATTTAAGATACTTGGCTGTTCATCTAATATTGGCCATTACTATTGAAAAAAGTACATATGGTACAATTCGTATTTGGTGCGATAGGCAGGTTATTGGCAGAGTCAAGATGATGTGGTCTTAAACACAAATTAGAGGACATAATGGGAAACATTTTCAGTATAGATTTCAAGTTGACATTTGTTATATCTTTCTCGCTAAACAGATAAACAGAAATGTTTTCAAGCGTAAAGTCAAAAACCACCATAGTACCTCTGTTAGTGTTTCCCAGCTTTTAAAAACTATAAACTTACATGTGGCGGTTTGAAAAGGCTCATAATTTCTGAGCATTTTAGCTACAAGGCAAGCCTTGCTATTTGTGCTGAAGATACCTAGAACTAAGAATAGAATCTCTATGACATGAGGAAATGCGATCCGCTTTCTGTCAGCAGGTTCCATTAGTTGTCAGATATCTTAATTAAAATAACATCCGAAATTTAATTAATTAAAATTACCTTTCTCCAATTTTAAAAAACAACCCATACATGAAAGAGCAAAAAACAATGATGTAAAAAATCCCTATGTCTGCCCGAAATCAACATTTCAGATTGGAACATCATTTTGGCACTCATTTTCTCACATAGGATATTTTTACCAATATGAAAAATAGAGTCACCCTTTAGGCTCTAAATACACAAGATAGGCATAAAAGGCATCCATTTAAGTTCATTCATGAAGTTATTCTGTTAGCTTCAATACATTTCATCATGAATCAGCTGTAAACATTTTCACTTACTTTGTGCTTCATGTGAATTTCAATCCCTTGAGGTAGATTGAAGTCATAAATTTTTCTGTATAACTCCACCTTACTATTTGAGAAAGAAATCAGTTATGTTACTGGCATAAGGGTGGCATAAAATTAGGCAACTGCTAAAAATTTCAAAACACTTGCAATTTTTTTAGTAAGAAATGATTGAAACTCACCTGCATATTCCACTGCATTCTGATCTGAAACTGGCTGAGAAAACTCAAACTCATACTGTCTGTCTTCATAGTATTTATGACTGCAATCTGCATCCTGAAAATGGAGAAATCATAAAAATCATGTCTAGTGAATAAATAAAAGCAAATAATTCAAGAAAAAACAACATAAAATTCAATTAAAGATTTTGAAAACAGAAGGTATTTGCATTTTAATTCAAGGCCTCGTTATTAATTTATTCATTCCACAATATTTTTCTTAATAATTTGTCTTGATAACATTTTGTGTGCACAGGGCAAATAATTAATTACTGTGCGTATATTAAAACAAATTATAATCAAAATTGAATTTAATGGAATTATTTGAGAACATTACTGCAGTTCCAAAATGTAATATTTCAATGATTTTAAGATTAACCATTTACTTGTCCTCCTCTCACTGCATTAGTTGTAAATTTCTAGCCAACTTATTCAGTGTTCAAGCTGCACACAAATTGTTCAGTGCATTAGTGAATATCTGCAGCCACAGCAACTCTAAAACACATTGCTAGTACCTTTCAACTTTTCATTGCTCTTATACCATTTCATGTTCTCTTTTTAGCGCATTTTCCCATTTATGGAAAAAATGCACTATTGTGCTTGCCATGTCCGTCTGTCTGTCCGTCCATCCATCCCTCCGTGACCTCAAGTTTTCATTGACGAGAAAATGCGCTCTCTGTCACTCACTGCAGTGAGTACCGAGTTATATTTTTTATAATTTTAATTTTCTATACTGTACTTCAATTTTAGGCAAGCTAATATCCTAATACTGTGTTGAGAGAGGAAAGAACTATGAAGCAGTTGATTAGTGGTTGACTGCCTTCTCTTGTGTGAAAAAGGTGTGGTAGGACTAGTGGTCTTCCTTTAGGAGGCCAATGTTGACTTCTAATAATTGAGACGTGGAACAAAATAGTCAAGCATCTATTGGTCAGACCTCCAGATGGCGTTTTGATGGATCAGAAGAGCCTGTACCACGTCACAATGGGATTCTTGAGGCTACTAACTGCGGTTAATTTGCAGATTTGGGATTTATGGCAGAGGATCATGTGAATCAATGTACAGTTCTTGATTCAGCTTGTCATTGCTCAGTCACACAAGTCTACCTTTATCAATACAGGTTGTCTGGAGCTTCATCGTATTTATATTTGTACTCAGACAAGGAATGTCTTATGAAATCAAATCTATCTGTTCATGATATAGTAGTATCAAGGGCTGACACTAATTACTTTAAATGGAAGCATTTACTACAGTATGTGCATTTATAGTCATATCTCTGTTTATAGTTAAAATAGAATGACTAAATAACCAATGGCATGTGTTCAAAAGAACTCTTCCAAGCCAAATGTAATTATATACAACAAACAACTTTAATGAGTAATTGACATGGGACATTTGATTCATCATGATTGAGTGTTAGTCTAACCTCAACAACAGTTTCTTCAGTGAGCACAGTGATGTGAGGGTCGCAGATCAGACCACCGGCTTCTTCTATTGTCTGCATGTTACAGGAGTCTTCAGGGAACTCCTCCCTGCAAGGCATTAAAAAAAATGAGTTATTCAACACCCAAGAAAAAAAACACACATTCCTAATAAATGCTTTTATGACACAAAATTTTTTAGTTTGAACATATTGTCCTCCACAATTTAGAATATGAAATTGCTTACAAAAAAGGAACTCATGACTCAGAATTATTAAATTCATTTTTACACAGCTGTAAATTCAATGAACTCACACCTATAAAAATCCAACTGTTGTTTGGGAAATAAATTTTTTACATACAAGCATAACACATTTTTTTCAAATTTCCCGCACCAAAAATGTTAATAAAAACAGTAATACAAGCCAGGCAGTGTAGCTAGTGTTTATCCTATAAAAGCCAACAAAACATTTTGCTTCTCTTTTATTGGCAATGTAGCATGTTGTAACCCAGTGGTTCCCAAACTTTTTCAGGCTGGCGCCCCCTTTAGCTCTCTAGTGAATTTCTAGCGCCCCCCACAGACACATATAAAATCATGCGCCTCTTACTATAAAATTTAGTTCGCTGCAATTTTAAAAGATAAAGGTTAAACACACATGTGTTATGATGTGTATTCCACAAATAGGACCCTTTTAGTGAACCAATGTGTTTTTCAGCTGTTTTAACCGTTTCAGCACTAGAAACCTAGGACGTCTTGGGCAAATGTACGGCCGGACTCGTGGCCGTCTCACGACCAATCTCCAAATTCAGTTATCAAGGAATATCACCCAAACTAATGAACGCAGCTCAATAAAACTTGGAACATGTATTCATCAGAACTTAGTGGTAACGTTTAGCTTGCGAAAATTTTTTTAAATATCACCTTCATTTGTGAGTTACGGTATATTGCGACACAGGCCGAAATTTGCAGTGATCAAAGAATTTCTTCCAAACTACCAAACAGGTTTGAACAAAATTTTGAATATACATTCCTAACTACCAAATGGTGTTTTTTAGATTGAAAAAAATTTATTTTACCGTCGTTTGCGAGATTTTTTCATTTTAACGTCATTCTTGATTTCACACTTCCTTATTCGCTTTCGTTCGCAAGTTATACAGATATAGGAGAAACGATCGGCTTTTCTACCGGCTGGTTTAACCAAGAGCCGTTTACGAATAGCCGTATAACTCACAAAGAAAGGCAAAACAAAAAAATTTTAATGAGCTAAACATCACCGATGCTGAGGTTAGGTATTAATAAAATGTATAAAAAAAATTTTTAAAGACCACGTTTTTCATGTGGACTCAAGAGTAGAAAATAATTTTTCGGCAGCTACTGATCTCTGTTTGCTTTCATTCTCTTGGTCTTTTGTATTTCAGTTAAAATATTTTACATCTAAAATGAAAAACGTGGGGCGCATATGTATTTAATTGTTTGGTGATTACTTGATATGATGAATATGATGGTTCACTGAACATTTGATAAGTGTATTGCTGATATAATTAGAAATAGTGGTTGAATTCAAAATTGAAATTAAGGCATGCCTAAATGAAGATGCGCCCCACGTTTTTCGTTTTAGATGTAAAATATTTTAACTGAAATACAAAAGACCAAGGGAATGAAAGCAAACAGAGATCAGTGGCTGCCGAAAAATTATTTTCTACTTTTGAGTCCACATGAAAAACGTGGTCTTTAAAAATTTTTTTTATACATTTTATTTTCTACTTTTTAGTTTTTTAAGCATTTTATTTTCTCATTTTTAGTCCATTGCTACACACGAAACACGTTGTTGCGAGCCAATTTACTTGACTTGATGTTCGTATCGATGATACGAAGCGTATCATCGATATACGCAGTCTAAACACGAATATCCTCTCGAGGATGACGTGCATTAAAGGTTCCAACCCCTGCTTGTGAGTTCCTTTAGAGTTTATACGCCTGGAAACGTGCAACAAATTCTGGATTATTGTATTGTTATCGGGAGCTGAGCTTCCCTAAAAGTTTCAGAGCGCTAGCTAATGGGAAAGTTGGTGAAATATCGATTGCAAGATTTGATCATCACAGACACGAAAGCGAGCTAAGAAAAACGTAGTAAAATACTAAATTTCATTCAAATCTGTTCAGTAGTTTGCAAGAAATTTCTTGATTACTGCAAATTTAAGCACGTATTGCTGTTTAAATCACGAATGAAACTCGCAAATGAAGGCACAATCAAAAAAATTTTCACGAGCAAAACATCACCATTTGGTTGTTAGGACTATAAATTCAAAATTTCATCCGAATCTGTTCAGTAATTTGGAAGAAATTCCTTGATCACTGTGAATTCGGCCCGTACGTATTGCCATATAAGTATGGCAAAAACAATTGAAGGCAAAATTCAAAAAATTTTCACGAGCTCTACATTACCATTAGGTCCTAATGAATACGTGTACCAAGTTTCATCGAGTTAAGTTTATTAGTTTGAGAGGTATTCCTTGATCATTGAATTTGGAAATTGGCCGTGAGACCGGCCACGAGTCCGGCCGTTAATTTGTCGTAGACGTAAACCCAGGAGAAGTTTAAAAAATATAACTCGGTACTCACTGCAGTGAGTGACAGAGAGCGCATTTTCTCGTCGACGAAAACGTGAAATCACGGAATGACAGACAGAAGGACATGGCGAGCACAATAGTGGATTTTTTTCATAAATGAGTATATGCGCTAAAAACAGATCTTGGTGAAAAAACCATCGCTGGGAGTCATGATGTGCTGCACGTGTTGTGTATAAATCGTCAAACAAACGTTCGAACTTCTGACTTTGACTTCGGACTGCCGCCCCCCAAACGCCCTCTTCTTTTTTACCGCCCCCCAAAATCTTTCCATCGCCCCTAGGAGGGCAATATCGCCCACTTTGGGAACCACTGTTGTAACCTATCCATTCTTATTTTGAATCTTACCAAAATATTTGACTTAGGAGCAATGATCACTCCGATCTTGATGCTAGATAGGAATGAAACTACAATGTATCTCTCACCCAAATGAAAAATTTGGGCAGAAACCACCAGTAAGTGAGACAAAATCAACCATGAATCCGTTACTATTACCTTTCCTCAAATTCAGTGATGAAGGCCGATCTGGAATATTATACAGATTCTTTTTCCAAAATTGCAGGCTAAAACGATTGTCTTTTGGCAATTTTTTAATATTGCAAACAAAAATATGAACTTCTTCTATTTTTTAGGAATTAGGAAAGGGCAGTCAAAATTTACCATAAGCCAATTTGGAATATTGAGCATCATAAAATTAAGCAAATTTACCATAAACACAGGCATTTTTCTCATACATGGATGATTAGCCCCATTTTTCAGAATGGGCAAATAAGAAAATGATTTTCAATAATCACTCATGAAATAAACATTTTTACTTCCCGATCATATTACTTAATCCATGGACATGCCATTGAACATTGACAATATACAATCGGGTCTGCAATCGTTTGAGCTAGTTGAGAGTTGGATGCTAACATAATTTTCCAAATTGGCTTTAGGTATGATTTTCAGAAATACTTTAAACAATTTAAAGGTAAATACAATATGACTCTAGAAGAAAATAATTTGGTGTGCTCTGAAAAAACACTTGTCAAACTCTGAACAACTAATACATCAAGTGCTCTGAATCAACTCTTAAGAAACTTTTGTATATGAATATATTGGCAAGATCTAATGGAACCTTTTTCAGAATCAAAAGTGCATCCGGCTGCAACATTGTGCAGCAACCTCAGAAGCGTTCTCTACTGACAACCTCAGAAGCGTTCATACAGAGCGCTATGTGCAAGTCTCTACTGGTGTCAGACTGTCAGTAGCAACCTTATAACTTCTACCAAGCACAATGTGTGCACTTCCTTTTGCAAATTCCTCTTGATCATCTTTGAGTGACATGCACAATTGACGATCTTGGGACCTTCTGTGCGGGCATGGAATATTTCTACTTGGCAAGCCACAAAGTTCTGGATTTTTTGAGCCTTGATTTTGTGGGTTTGACAGCCGTGATTCCATTTCTTTGGGCAGTTAATTCCATATCTCAGCCGTGAAAACCCATTTACAAGCCGCAAACTTATTATTTACAACGTCCCATGCATGTGTTACCCATATCTCTAATTTTACCCTAAAAAGTCACTAACATTTGTCTTCACTTGAGCGGCAACTGAACAAGTGATAATGCAGTCTGACTGCTCTGATGTGACCGCCACTAGGCAATCTTAAAGGAAATATTTTGGGTTGACTTGTTATTACATGCTGCATGTTATTTTGGTGGGAGGCAGGAGCATTGAAGTACCTATATATACTGCAGATTGTGGTCCATTTGTGGAAGTTGAAAATTTCATAAAACGACACGTTTGCAGAGTGCAAACCGCAATTTTTTCAATCAAACAAAAATTTACAACATTAGAGCCACAAGATTTCATATTTCATACCTACCAAAATTATATGATATTAGAGGCGCAATATTTCAGAAAAAATAGGACTTTTCCAGGCTCCAGCCCTGCTTCTTTGTGTTGACTGACATATCGTCCATGCCAAAGCCAATTTCTGATGGCCTACAGAGTACAAACCCATTTCTAGTTTCCTGTAACATTTTTCCAAGGTGGAACACTTTTTTTTCAAGTGAACCACTAATCTTAGAATTCCACCTTGCCCCAACCTTCACTCTTGATTCCTCCAAGTGTAACTTTAATCTATCCTATTTGTAGGTATCCTTTCCATCTCAACTTAAATTTCTGGATTGAAGAAGCGGTGGAAGTGGATAAAAAATAATATATGAACATTATTTTTTGGAATTCTATACTGTCCAGAGGGAATCTCACACTTTCAAAAAATAGCAGCAGAGCTCTAGACTCTAGGGTAAACGCGGTATATTCCGACATTGTGGGTAATTCCAACACTTCTCAACTTTTTTCCTTTATATTAAGCTTTGTCTTAGTTCCACGCATTTGTTGATGGTTGAAATAGTGATGTCATACTATTGCACGCCATACTATTGCCAAAACACTAGGTCTGGGCCGTCTGGCAGGAAAATGTTGAGATCCAAAATCAGACAGTGAACGTCACCCAGTGAGAACATCCAAAAACGTGTCAAAGTTGATAGTTGACCTTGCTCTACCAAATAGTGATAAACTGCTTGTGTAGAAAAAATATTATGGTTTGAGACTTTTAGATAACTCTGTGAATATATTAGGAATCCTTTAGGTAAACTTGTATTTGCTGATTTCAAGTGGTACCGTAAATAAATTAATAGATGATTAAGTTGAGAGACGGTTTTAGACACATAAAAACTAATTCCAACACAGCTTGCTGAGCTTGGATGCCTTGCAATTAGACACACACAGCTTGTTCCAAGCTACATGCAAAGATTAAAATTTTCTTAATTAAAAGCTTAATAGCTCTTTATTAAAAGTCTAATTAAGTAGTGTTCAATATTCAATAGTGTTCTAATTTTGAGCTGTGTTGTATTCCAATTCCAATACAGCTCACACAGCGATTGGAATTCGAACACAAGAGGGTCGGAATTACAAATTAGTAGAGTTTGAAGCACGGACGGATGCAAACCTACCAAATATGGATTTGGTAGGTTTGCATTCTAAAGGCTTTAAAATAAATATGGCAACATTTTATGACGTTTCATTGTTGCTGGCACGTAGTGCGGTGTTTTGAGAATGACGTAAACCAAACAGAACTCGAGTTGCGCATACGATGATTTTTTATAGCCATTTATTTTTTGCTATGTCTTTAATGTGTCTGAATATACCACATTTAGGTACCCTAGTTGCAGCAAAAAAGATATATAGATTCCATTTTCTATGCCAGTCTCATGGCTCTGAAAATGGCAGAAAAGCTCTGGTTGTGGACTTGTGGCTGAAGAGGTAGATATATTCCACTGAGCAACCCAAGAGTCTGAAACTGAGAGGAATGAGGATGATTATAAATTATAATTATCAACTATGCCTATGGTCTGTGCCCTGCAGCCCTGTGAGAACAATCCCATATTTCAAATAGTATTTGTAGATTGTGAAGAATACCTAGTTAATAGTACTATAGGTATTTAATGAACTAAATACATAATCATTAATACTGTAAGTCTGATATTAATAAATTTATCAACAGCAGCCAGCATCAGATTCAGAGATTTCAAGACCCCGATATTTAAACTTTGAAAAAAGTGTTTCAGCTTTCAGGTTAGCTATGTTTTTAGCCTGCAGAGTCTAGCCATTTACATCTTTTGTGAAGGGCAAAAACTTATTTGGAAACATAGCAATAGTACAGGAAATATTTTAAATTTTTCACTTACACACAAATAGGAAATTTAAGGGCAACATCAATATCGTTAGTGTAAACAAACTTGAATTTCCACAACTAACACATGGCGGAGATCCTAAACTGTGGACTTCCGCGATATTTTCTACACTCCTTGAATATCCTTCAAACCCATCATACAACATAAATTTGGCATACTCCTGCACAGTTAATCATTATCAAATACAAATGAAATCGAGAGGTTAGTCTTAACTCACAGTAATTCAGCGTCATGCACGACTTCGGTCGCCATTTCTGCATCTTCACGCATTTAACCGACAAGTAGTTTGGTTCAGAGTAGGTAGATGTCGTTTTTGACGGATAACAGTCAAAGATTGTATATTAAATGGAATATTTCACTTCTAAATATTTTTAATAATATATAATTTTATGAATTTTACCGTAAAAGTTTTATAATTTACTCAATGCATAATTTTGAATTTTATCGTTGTACAACCGAAAAAAATTTCCCGCCCTGCGTCGCGTTGATAATTCGACGAAGTTTTTACAGCTATAACTCAAGTATTTTACAACACATTACATGAGCCCTAGATTTATTAACAATTTATCATCTCTGTTACGTGTTAAGCTATGAAAAATCGAGAATAGTCGCGTCAACTCGAAAAGTATTATTTTCGTTTCCTACTAATAGAACGTGTGCCAATGAGTCACTAATCAGCTAGATCCGAAATACTCAGACAATCAATTGTCAATGATACCCAAGATGCCCGTATGAATATAATGCCGGAATAAGTCAATACTAACAAATTAAGTGGGATTGATGTAACGTTAAACAGTAGCTACATTTCTTGAAAATGGGCTTTAGACAACAAGGTTATCAAAATTATTCAAAATTGGGATTAAAGGTAAATGTTTTTTTTTAAAGTCTCGCTTCTACCCGTAAATTGTCGCTCAGGACTATCGAGACCCAGAAGAATTTCAATTATCGGGCTATCGGATGATTTTACCATTGAAACAAAATATCGTTCAAGAATCTGAGGAAGGCGATGACTTGCGATTTCATTATCGATTGTTGGATATGTAATTATTGTAGCTTTATGAAGGACAATTATCTGTATAATAATATTAATAATAATAATAATAATATTAATAATAATAATAATAATAATAATAATAATAATAATAATAATAATAATAATAATAACAATAATAATAATAATAATAATAATAATAATAGCGGTTTCAGCGTTTATTAGGCCGTAGGCCTGACGCCGATTCTTAACATCGCAGAACATTCACAGCTTGATGTGGTCTCGAACACACAACTCACTGCTCCCATTCTGCTGTGCTTAACCGCCCGGCCTCGTCGCCGATTCTGACCAGAAACTGGCCCACAAAGCTGGGATCGAACCCGCACCTCTCTGCTCCAATCTTGGTACCCTGAACTTTGACCACTGGGCCAGCCAGTGGTTAAAAACGAATAAAGACAATAAACCTCTGGGGAGAATCAATGCTGAATTCGAGAAAAGTTCGTTAAGAATATGCATTTAATCGAGAAATAAATGCATAGAAATAGCAGTTCGATAACTAAAGCGTAATGTAATTACGCTTTAGTTATCGAACTGCTAATAACTAATATAACTTAAGCGTAATGTTAATAACTGAAGCGTAATGTAATTACGGATGTAAAACATAAAACGCACTAAGCAAGTCGATGATCCAGTATAACTTCAGAGAAAGTTTGGATTTAGGTGATCACAGATAGAATTTAAAATGTAAAAGCTGGCTGTTAACGAAGACCAAATGATAATAAATTGCTAAGTAAAGCTGAGGCAATTCAGTAATTAATATCCAGCTAATCAATATTAGAATAAAACCTAGACGCAGTGAATAGTTTGCATCATGGTAAAGATCCTGGGTATGGTTCATACGAGGTGTCTGATCCGACGAGTAAACGCTTCAAATGCGTAGAAATAATGGAATAATAAGCAGTTGTCGAAAGTGAGCTATTAATTTGATTAACGGATTAAATCATCAAGAAAATCTATTTAAGTAAAAATTGTCAATTCAATCACTTGAACAAGTGGCAACTAGATTATAAACACACTAAAAGCGACAGGCATCTGTGAACTGCCAACGGAGCCGTCAGCCGCGCTAAGAGAGACAGCTAGACGCAACGGTAGAGTCGATTTTAAAGACGATTTCGAAAGCTACTGCTACCCCAGTCAATGTTATGCTGCTTGCTAATTAACTGAACATTATCAGAGCTATGGAATTTTCTAATAAGAATAAGCTTCATTCAAAACGAATACAAGGGTTAATGAACTCATTAGTGTCGAACAGGGGCCTCTTTAGCCATTCAACAGAGAGGCTGTGCTGCTTGGACCGAAAATATGACCAGCCGTTCTTCAAAAACTTGATTGGTGGGGTTGCATCACCAACACGCATCGCATCAACAATACATTAAACTCTAAATAACTATTTGTGCATTCAAATTTTTATAACTATTTGTGCATTCGATTTTTTCACGGAATTATGCAGAAATAGGAGTGATAATGATCATCTTCGTAAGATTTCCACTAGTAGAAAGTAATTGTGTATACCTCATCGGATGCCAATTATATGAGTCCATCTTCAAATTTAGCGATAAATTTCTGGCTTGATTATTTTAGACCGTTTCAATAAAAATTAACAACTAGTTTACATTTTAGTTATTTTACTCTATTTCAAAGTATTGGTTATATTTCCTGTGTGATGTCGCAAGGAAGAATTATCCGCCAGTGTCAGTTGTAAAATTATATCGATTACAAAAAAGTGCTCATGATCTCACGCTGGAAGTTTAGGTCTCATCGCCAAAAATTAAATTAATAGTTACATTATTCAAAGTCGTTTTATATAATTGGGTATCATAGAAAAACGCTTTGAAAATAAATGTCTGCAATTAATGGGTGCACAATAGTTCGAACCTTTGGCAAGTATCCCGGACCATAAATAAACATCTTTAATCCTATAATATCTCGATGTTCTATGAAATATTGGGTCATTGGTAACTTTATTTACTCAGCATGAAAATCTTAATTGGTAAATAATTATTGTTCAAGTTAGAACCAGCCCCTGCTTAGTATGTCGTTATAAGTTTTTATCTCTTTCCGATCAAGGACACTCGAATCGAGTAAATAGCGACAACTACGGAAACACGTAGCCTTGGACTTGGACTTGAACTTGAGGTGGTTCGGTTTCAAGGACAGCGTGTGGCCGCCCTGCATGTCCTGAGGAACAAGGGCTGGGCCAATTCACACAGTCATTGCTGACTGAGGCAGTTGTGTTGGCAACACAATTTGCCAGAAGATTTTACTCGATATTTTCAGCGCTGCTTTTGCATTATTGTTAATCTCGCATAATTATTGCATGCCGTTGTTAACGGCGTGTTGAATCTGTCCATTAATGAAAGCTTTAATTTATTATAATGAAGCAGTTATTAATGAAAGCAGTTGTTTGTTGCTGTCGTGCGCCCGAACCTGGAGTTTGGAAACGTCGTGTGGTCACCGAAATTTAAAAAGGACAAAAATTTAGTAGAGAGTGTTCAAAGACGCGCAACAAGGATAGTTCCGGGCTTGAAAGGCAAGTCCTATGAGGAAAGATTAAAGATTATGAAGCTGTTATGGAAAGATCGGGTTCCAAAGGCCGGATCCCTTGTGAATCAAGTCACGAAAAGTTCAAGAATCGGCAACAGGCCATGGGCCTATGTCTTCAACGCCGACACTTCTATTCTATTCTATTTTATTAGTAAAATATTGGCATCGGGAACCATTGCGTCAATATTGACCTAGTGGAGGATATCTTGGGAAGATTGGTGTAACTGGCATTCATAATAAAATTTCATTTCTTCGCCATAATTCAGAATGGACTTAACAACCTTTATATAAAATTCCATTAAATAGGTAATTAGTTCGATCCCAATGCTTTATCTCAACAAATGATCTTTTTCTCGACGAACAAAGATTCTTAAAGATTCACCAAAATCTACAAAATTTTTGTTTATTGCTTTAGTACAGAGTTGATTTGGGTCAGCTATGCACATTTGCTTATAATTTCTGGGGTCAATGCATTGATGTTTTTGCGTCAGCTCGAGGCGATATATATGAGCCCATGTGCTATACCTAGCACAGGTTGTGTGTGGCCCTAGGAAGCCTCCAGCAAACCAGGCTGGACGCTGCACAAAATGGAGTGGCGAGGTTAGGTTAGGAGCCCCCGGCCCCGGGTGGACAACATTAGTAGAGACCCTGAGGCGGAACAAGAGTACCTTCATGGAGTGAAGAATGAGCAGCGTGCAGGTATAAATCAATGCAAGAATGAGTAAATGACTAATGTTGGTTACATAGATGAGTTGTCGAAAATGAATGTCAGTAAATGACGATGTTGATGTCAGGTGATGGAGGGTGGTAGCGTGGTCAGCATATAATGGGGGCATTCGCTGACACCATCAAGTGGTGACAAAACAAATTATTGCTGTAGGACTAAAAAAGACGGGAAAAAATAATTTATAATTGATGGAGTCGATGGGCCTGGGGGATCGAAATAAAAATGAAATAAACAATACCTTCGAATATATCCTATATAACCAAATGCAAGAGATTAAGAAGTGTTCTTGTATATATACGCGTATGTATATACGCGCCGGCCTCACCCCGTTGTTATTTGTGAATGCAGACTGACTGAATTTAATGAATTTAGGAGCAATAATGAATGGAATACGAAGTGCTTCTCCTTTTATTCAATTATTTGAAATAAGAAGAAAAATAACAATTACGTTATGCGGATGTGATGTTACGTCCTGTGGACCACGTAGAGATGTTTAAGGCTGTTTGGCTTCCGTGATGCTTTTTAAACCGCTTAACTCATTGCTTTTGTGTATTTACTGATGTTTAGTATATGATGTTTGATAGTTTGCCTGATGTAGCGAGTTTTTCCAAGAAGAAAAATCCAGTTAGCTCAGGAACTTCAGGAAACGAAAAATATAGGTTGCTTCGTAACAAAATAAATATTACAAATAAAGAGCAATGTATTCACGATTTTGAGTTGCGTGGCAGCTAACCGATTCTAGTTACAAGGCACTTGATGACTACAGGTTACCGCTGTCGTTGTTCACTCCGCATGAGACATTTTAAATTTAATATAATTCTTCCGCTCTGTTTATTCCCGGCGCCTGTTGCAGTACGTACGAGTACATGAATAATCCACTTCAATGGTCAGTTTTATGAAATTATATTTGCGTCCTTCCAAGCAAGAGATAATGTGAGAAAAAGTATCAAAAAATTTATATAGAATTGCCAAAGAATCATCCAAATCGTAGAGTAATGAAGATGAGCTGATCAAAGTTTCCTATGCAGCAAATTACCTTGCTGTAGGACATGCATCATTAATTTTTTAGTTGGAACAAGCGCATCTTCAGGGCATGATTACTTGAAACATCTTCACGCGCTGGTGGCTTGTATCCGCGTGAAATATTTATTATAGTCATCATCGAGCATAGGACCGCAGATCCGCTCAGTGATGGCACTCTGAAGAAGTAGTTGACCATGGCCTTGAATCCGCACTGGTTTTCGATGCAGTTAGTTGGTTGGTTCTCATTTTATGCTGCTTGAAGAGGTTCAGAACTGACAAAATCATTGTCATTTACGATACAAATGTAGCTGAGAACTTTGTTTTTGAAAGATGTTGATCTAATCTCCGTTGAACGAGTTTACTCATCATTGAACGATGTGATATGAGAGCACTACCAAGCTGTTCATGTACAAAAAAGCTTTTCTAATATTTGTCTGAGTGAGAAAAAAGTATTAAAAGAACTTGTAATATTTATGAATAGGTAAAAAATAATTAATATAATTGTAATAATCTGTTTATGTTATCAGCTTTAATTTGTTTTAGGGTTAGTTTGCCCGGGAAAAATTTATTCACTATAGGTACAAGCGATCTACTTACTTTTAAAAAGGGTCCACAAAAATTCGATTTTCGATCATCAGACCTCATGACTTTGTGTATTCAATTGATGAAACTTACGCGTTGTTTGGTTGTGAAAGAAACACGGAAAATACAAAAAAATATATAAAAAAATGTCGCTTAAAAAGCTCACGCGTTCGAGCTCAGTTTGGGCTCATTTTTTGTCCGTTTGGGGTAATTCCCATGTTGCCCACAAACTCAAAATGAAGATCAGAAAAAAAACAATGACAGGTTTCTATCGCCAACAGAGTTTAATGCGGAAATGTTAAATTGCTGGTAATGCTAAGTCAGTTAATTTGCTCCAGTTGCGTGCAATATAAAAAAAAACTTGTGTTCGCAGATAAACTCGTGCGTTATTGTTAAGTTATCTATCAAATTTTTTTATCCTCTCAAATAATCAAACGTATAAAGTGACAAAAAATTAAGCCACTAGCTGAGGTGCGTCTGAATTGCAGACATAAATGCCACAATTAATAATCGCTCACTAACCTCATGCATTCAATTAGGCCACCGCATATTGCGCCTCGGTTGCTAACCATGGATCTGAATTGCGTGGGTTTTACGCAAAATTATCAATTTTTTTGAGGTCGTATGTGATCGTTCGAAACGGTTTGAACGAGCATTGGCTATTTACTGATCTAATTACTGTATAGAATTTAGTGTATCGAATAAATCAGAAAAATTCGGCTTTGATTGTATAATAAAGTAAGATGTCCACAATATTTTTTTCTGTTTCTGATTTATTCATTCGAGAATAAGGATAGCTGCGTTCGCCCCATGACTGCAGAGAGTTTGACTGTAACCGGCTCCATCGCTACCGGTTACGATCAGACATGCGATTTTTGCCCAAAGCAGCGATAATAAAAAGCTCGGATTCTTTGTCGAGCTATATTCGCACATTTGCCAATTCTCGTACACAAATAAATGTAACTTTCATGTTATTTTGTATATTAGGATATTTGTGTGAACTTATCAACAGGAATGAGTTACGTCCAATGAAGTTAAGATAATGAGAATAATTTGTAATAGTTCCGAATGGCAAATGCACTGTCTTCCTACATTAGATATAGTACCTATTAAATAGATGGTCTACTAAAACATGTGCAGAAATATACAACTCAAATATAGAAGTATAAATTTGCATTCAATTAAGTCAAAAATAACAGAAATTATTGGTGATCTCAAATTCGAATATAACCTGAACTTGGAAAATGGAAAGATTGATAAATTGAAAATTCCCATTGCAATCGGAATTGCTTATATTATTATTTTGTCTATCCACTTATATCAATGAAGCATTCAAATCAAATTTTCAACTTATTTCAGTTCCAGATAGAGTACTTCTACGCCTGAAATTACAATTGAAGTTACAACATCAAGACTTATTAAAACAGACTAGACGAAGCTATGCAGGAGCATATGTCCAGTCTTAAAATGCCTAGCAAATTACGGAGCAGGCAATAAGTCCAGACGAAGCTATGCAGGAGCAGATGTCCAGTCTTAAAATGCCTAGCAAATTACGGACCAGGCAATAAGTCCAGCAGCTATCTCAATCAATCGTCAGTTATGGAAAGATCGGGTTCCAAAGGCCGGATCCCTTGTGAATCAAGTCACGAAAAATTCAAGAATCGACAACAAGCCATGGGCCTATTTCTTCAACGCCGACACTTCTATTCTATTCTATTCAAAGCGGACTAGTCGCCTGCCGCTTGCAGAGCTGAAGCTCCCGTCAATATTGACCACTACGGCGGTAGCTGACTAGTTTTTGCTTGCTGCACAAGCTTTGGTCTTCACCGAGCCATACTAACTCTAACTTGAACACATAACTTAAAAAGTCAGTTGTGCAGCGAGTACTGGCGAACTCAAGTAATCAAGGATCCCGTGAATTCATTTCTTTTGATAGAGATATTTCAGAGAGCGAGCATAAGCAAAATATTAACTATTAGTGTTTATGTGTTTAAGCCGATCAGTCTAAAGGTTTAGTGGAATAAGGCTTAATTTTACAGTGTAGTTTTATCCATGCGCTCAAAAGGTTCAATGCAATCTACAAGAAATGTATGCCAGCTAAGAATCAAAGAACTTCGTATATATATTATTTGCTTGTGTAAAATTTGTCAAGTTCTGTAAAAGTAAATGATTTGTTTTGCTTGCCATTTTGCCTCCGACGTGAGGCATCATAATTAACTTGTGGACTCGAAAACTCATTTGTTTATAATGCTAGTCGTAAGTGGTAGATGAGCCCATAACATAAGTAGATACGTCGGAAGAAAACGCATATGAATATGATTTTTAGCGCTATAAGTGGAAAACACAGGAAAATGAGCAACAAATTAATATCGCGAAAAATGTGATTCCATATCTGAGATATGATAATTTGAACGAAAAAGGTTTTTCGATCACTTAGCAACTATATATATTTCCTTCTGTATAGTATTTTGCGGCACGAAAATGTTCACTGTGGTAATGAGCCGCATGTGAACCAATATTACGTTCCGTTATACTCATCAACTCAAACATCCCTCAGACTTGAACACATGCAGAAATTTCAATAGAAATAACGTTTCCTGTCGTGTTACGAGAGATAATAATTGCACGGCAAAGTTGCTCCAAAACATCGAACTTTGACGAGTCGGCACTGCGCATTGCTGAGCGTCAAGAAGATGCAGGTCGCTCCAGCAATTCCTGTTTTGAACGAAATGTAATTCCTGAACTTTTTCAAGGCAATGCTGACATTTTTCTTGCATTTTGCACTTATCATATGTGATGCATAAATAGTGTCGTTACGAAGTTTATATTTGACAGAGGCTGTAATATACATTAACATGAAAACTTCTACTTGAATTCAATTGATTTAATGCCTGCAAGTGATATTGAAATGATACTATACTAATATTAAATTATTTAGAAATTTATTTAGTTTGGTTTCAGTTTCAGCTCTAAGATATCAAGCTTACATTGTAATGAGAAATATTGCAAATTTAACCAGCTTAAACGTATAAATAGTCTGACGCAGTCTCCATCCATATACTTACCCCTCTCCAGCTGTCCCTAATTTCAAGCATGGAAGATGAAGCAAAAGGGTGCGGCAGATGCAGTCTCCCAATGCCACTCATGCGTCCCAATATATGACCTTGTCATTTTTTTCATCAACTCATCATAACATTTGAAGTCTGAAATAAACAAAATTAGCCAGAGGCGTGGCAGGCTGTCTCGTCGTTGGCAGACGTCTGTAGGTATACGATGTCCTCTGCTGCTCGATCGCTGAAGATCCCTCCAGGCAAACAACGTGGAAATAACGTTGACTACACGTGATTTTTAACGAGTTATGGTCGTAATAAATTGGTTTCTTTATCATTGTCCTAGCTGAATGCATCTTGATTATTACGCTCAAGAGAAAACACAAAAAATATAATTTCAATAGTCAATAATCTTTTTAACAATTAATTTGAGGGGAAACAGAAATCAGTAAGTTGCTTTTTGAAAGTTGCTTCTCCTCGGAAGCAAATCCATAGTTGATCCAATTGGTAAATTGTACAAAGGAAGATTTTCGTATGATTATTCTGAAAGACAACTCATTAATGCCTACAATGAATTAAGTGATATGTACTTTGAGGTCACAATATTTAATATACGGCGAACACGTGATGCTTAATAAATTGAATTTTCCTTTAGCCCGCGAAGACCTCAATTACCTTCTGCGGCACAGCTCTCTGCGTTTATTACGCTCAGATCTTCTGCCCGCAAGTCCACTAATAAAAAATCGTATTAGCATGCGGGCTAGGAGGACCAAGGTGCACCAAAAAAGATCGTAGAATCTGTCCCTGTCCTTGAGAGGCTCGCACATGAACCGACCCTGGTGATCAGCTTATCAGCATCTTGAACTTGAATAAGTGCAGGTTGTGAAACAAGTTCTAGGAACTTTGAGCGCTGCGGCGAGGTACACGTGAAACGTAAATGCCCGGAACTTAATTCCGTATTCTTAGATCCGAACCCGAAGATAATTTCACGTATATTTAAATTATAGTCATTCCATGATTCATGTATCAGGATTTTTCAAGTAACACAGATGTTTTTAAGGATCTGTGATGAATGAAGATGAAGCCTGTGATGAATATTGCACGTTATTTTCATAATAGAGCGCAGTGTCATTTAGCGACGCGTTTTCTGAGGTACACTATGATTTTCAAAAGAACACGTCTCAGTCCATTGGCTCCGTCGGATTATCGTTTGTAATTGCAGAAACCATTTGTGCGGAATTTCATGACGAGGTCACAACCTTCAAATGATATTCAAATGTATCACGACAGGTCATTTTATCAACCAGCTTGTCTTATATATCATCAAACCAAATTATTCATGCTGAACACATCACTACATTACATTTGTGCGATTTATGAACACATCACTACATCCTGCTTAAAGGTGTGTCCCGCCCTACCGAACCGAAACCGGTTCAAGGCTGCACGTTGTCCTAGCGTGCCTATCGAGGGGTTGGTTCTCTTTCTGCCCGAAGTGGAGTTGAACAATCTGAACCATGACTCAACTTCTTGCTCACTATTATTCTTTTATCTATATCTGCTTATATAAACTTGGATAATGATTCAATTGCAATTCATGCCAACTAGATAGTTAAGGTTTTGAAGCATTGGAAGACTAGCATTAAAGTAATGATGCATTTTGGAACCGGGCGTGCCCTACGAACAGAGATGGCCTTGCAGAGCGGCCGCCCGACTACAAAAGCGCTGGATGGTTCGGACCGTCCGCAGTTCAATCGTTCACTTCATCAGCTACACTTCTCCGTTACTACCAACTCACAACACTAAAATGAAGACTTTGGTGAGAATTAATTAAGAAAATATCCGTATTAATGCTAAATGTCCATTTTATTTTTTATCCGTATTTAATTATTAAAATGTAGACATAATTTACTTTCATGACAAAAATTTAAACGCAAGTCTGACCAATTAAGGAAAAATTAATAAACTAACAATTTTATTGTGATAAAATTCATAAAATAATGCCTGACCGCAATCAACACAATGATTAGAAAAGTAACAAGAATCAAATACTTCCTACAGAAATTTGAACATCAATATACTGCCTATATTCATCAATGGATTTGAAGTAATTTCAACAATTTTTTTGCTCAGCTGATTCTATTCAAAGTACTTCGTAAATTATCAACGAATTTCATTTTCACGTCCCAAATTGTATATAGTTTACTTTCAGTGAACTCTAAAAAAAAAAATCATTTCTATTGATCTTGTAATTTTGACATGACTGGATTACACAATAATCCTTTCACGAAGAAAGCGCTATTATCGCGTAAATAACTTCATAATTAGAGCAAACCACCTCATGAGAAGTAGAGTTGAAACAATTTAGGACGATATTTTTTGTATATATTTCAATCACCCGTGATAAGTCTTTTAACGATAAATTACGGACAACATTTCTGTGACCAGCGTCACCAAATCATTACGTTTTCTCCCGTCGAATGTGTTAGTTTCCAGAATTTTACCGATTCTTCTCAATTTTTTTTTAAATAGTCTGGGTTTTATTGCGAATGTCAGCAGACTCAACTCGTTTTTTATTGTGATTGTAATTGGTCTTGATTGATAAAATTTTGTATTAATTGTAGATTAACATTTCGTCCGTATAAATGTGAACAAAAGTTTAAGAACTATTTGAAAGATAATTACTAAAGTTACTGCTAAAGATAATATCATAAAACTTGAGTTGCCAAGCCGCATGTTGTTCCAATGTCGCCCAAATCCTCAAGCCGGTTATTCAAGCCTTTAATTTATCTGCAAGTGATCCAGCAGGTGCAAGCAATCCTACCTGAATTATCACGGTACAAAAAATTATCGCTGCTCGTTGAAGAATACAGGAAAATTTATGGACTTGAGGCCTTCTCTTCTGTGTCTTGCGTTTTTGGCGAACCTGTTGTTCAGGGGTGTGGGCTTCGTCCTTCAGTCTATTAAAAAATATATTCCATTTAACTAAAAATTCTTCCACTCCAGGGAGCTGGTTCGTTATCAGCAAAGCCTTATTTTTCGGCTATTGGTAAAATCGGGTTTAAGTCTAACTTTCATACGCATTCAAAACATTAGACATTATAATTATGGAGCTGTTTTCAACAATCATCTCTCTATTTTGTTTCATTTTGTCGAGATCACTATACTTTTATTTTGTTAACTTGTGTTTTCTTCATAATTATCGCGATATTTGTAGAGTAATTAACAATTTTTTTAATATTTATGTTGAAGATAAGCACGCATAATACAATACATCTATCATTGTGGTAAGTAAACACGCAGAATGTTAAATACTCCCGAGAATAACTACTTGGTCGATATCGTAAATGGTTCCTCTTCCAACATCCGGCGCGACTGAACTGCTTTTGTTGTGCGGACGAATATCATGCAATGTGTAGCTAGTTCGGTACCTCACCCATGGCCTGCTAAAGAATAGCGCTCTCTTATCTTTATTGAGACACCTAAGTGCACCAGTTCCTCCCGGGAGTTTTTGCCTTCAGGAATACTATGCTTCTTGCTTGCTTTGCTCTAAAAACAAAAGAATTCATAAAATAAAGTTATTAGTTTTGAACGAAGTTATAGCTATAATTTTTATAACAATTGTTATGCCTGTTTGATCGGTCTCCACAAACGCAGTAGAATTGACACACGTGCTCTGGAACTTGTGATATTTTCAGATTCAACAACAGATATTTTTCATTCGAGACATGGTAACCAATAAAATCGTAATATTAATTAAATGATACATTAATACAAGATTTATGAGGCATTTCTTGCACGCTATGCAATAAAACATAGTTCTTAGCAATCCATGTTAATGAATTTGATTGCCATTGACTTTAGACTTGCACGCTAATTATGGTGCTGCAGTCAGACATGGTAAACAACACAAGGGTTTTTTACGTTTTTTTATCTTTTGCTTGACATTCAGAGCAACTCACGGATAGTACGCTTATCTCGGTCTAAGAAACAGCAGATTGCCTTCAGCTTTTTATAGATGTTCGTTATTGCGTATAGATGGCTGTGAGGTTTCGATACTTCAGTTTAAAACGTATGCATTTTTTTCTATGAATGCTTCTGTGGCCATTTATGCACGTTATATTTTCGGTGTTGCTTATGACATTTCAAATTATTTGTGTGAGCATTAGTGCAAGCTGAGCCCACCCTCCCGTTAAGTTCTTCGTGATGTAAAGTAAATCAATTCCATTCTAGTGTTGTTTACCCGAGATGAACGAGAGTGCTCTACTTCATCCAAGGTAATCGTCGTCCGCCTGCTCTGGTATAGACAAGTTTGAAAGTTTCAAGTTTGTTTTTAGGAAACTCGATCGTCTTCAAAATGCACTATAAAAGAAACAACCCGTTAGTTGATGATAGACATTCATAGACAATCGGAAGCCGCATTGATTTTTTCGCGATATTCACTGGGCAAAAGAGTTCTATCTTAACAAGATATGTTTCATGAAAACCAGCCGATGCAACATTAGTACATTACACTTTTGATAAATCGGTACAGTATTAAAATAATAATGTCTTTCTTCTGTATCGTTCATAGGCATATTTCTAGCCAAAGTTATGGTATGAAATGTAAATAGATTTCTAAGTAAATGTCGCTGATTTCTTAAATATTTTTATTTCTCTCGCAGTTGTTTTTGACTCTGCTCGGCCTTGCTTTAGCAGCACCAACACCGGACTTTGACGGTGAGTAAGCACTAAAGTTCAATTTCATTAACTGTTTATAACGCTAGACTGTTACATTACATATTCTATTGGCAAGATTAGTCAGTTTGAGTTACTAATATCGAGCTATATAGGTGGCAACAATTCTAATGATTGAAATAAGTCGACGGTGAAACCCGAGCTCAACGACTGAATATGTTATGCATGTGACTACATCGTACCTTATAAATATCACTGAAAATCATTTCATCTTTTGATTGATGTTTTATTTTTATCTTGGCCCCTAATTACAAACGTGTTTCATTGTTAAAAACTTGAGATTAATTTGGTCACCGTGTCTCCCACAGATGACTTCGATGACGATGACGCAGTTGGTGAGTCAAGTTGGTCACGTAAATATGATTCAGTTCATAAATTATAACCTATGATAAATATCACTGATAATAAGAAAGGATAACTGTTAGCTCAGGACCCACATATTTGTTCTCAAAAGTTGAAATTTCACTACCAGCACTCGCACACATTTCGAAAACACATCTCTCAAGCAGAGGTGTGAAAAAATAATTTTAAGGAAGCTATGGAATTTAGATTTAATTTGCATGTTGTGATAATTTTACTTACAGAACATAAATCGCTTTATTTTAAATCATTCAAGCTATAGTCGCTTTACTAGCGTTTTTTAGGGCTAAATACGGAAAACATTCTACTTCACATAAAACATGAATTATGAAACATTTCTCAGTGACTATTCTCATCCCCAGGAGTCCGTTCGGGGTTCAGGAGTGGAGCCTACTTTGCTGATGGTGACGACGACGACGACGATGATGATGTCCGCACTGTGGTGACATCATACGCCGCACCGGTTGTTCCATCAGCTCCAGTGGTGTCATCACACATCACACCAGTTGTCTCATCTGGATCAATCTTCTACTCCGGTGCTAGCAGCGCAGCTGTCTCCCCCGTATCGAACGCCTACACTGGTGGCTTCTATTCGTCCTACGACGACGATGATGATGACGACGACGTCAAGTTCGTGTCGGTAGGCAGGACTCCCGTCGTCCAGACGGTCTCTGTCCAACAACCCCAGGCTGTCCAGACGTACTCTGTCCAACAGCCCCAGGCTGTCCAGACGTTCTCCGTCCAACAACCCCAGGCTGTCCAGACGTTCGTCCAACAACCCCAGGCTGTCCAGACGTACTCCGTCCAACAACCCCAGGCTGTCCAGACGTTCTCCGTCCAACAACCCCAGGCTGTCCAGGCATACTCCGTCCAACAGCCCCAGACGTACTCCGTCCAACAACCCCAGGACGTCGAGACATTCTCCTTCCAAAACCCACAAGTGGTCCATGCCTCCGAGTCTTACACAGCCCCCGCCATCGCAGTTGCTCAGCCTGTCGGCTTCTCATTCGGAGCCGCGCAGCCAAGTGTTCAGACCTACTCATCATCTGCCGTGGTGGCGCCTTCAGTGCAAACCTTTAGTGCACCTATCCCCGTCTCCTACAGCGCCCCATCTGTTGCCAGGACTTTCTTCACGCCCACTGTTTCTCATGTTGCTGCACCTGCCAAGGTCTACAGCCAAAGCTACTACTCAGTGCCTACCTTCAGGAGCTACGGGTCTCCAATCGTCCAGCGCTACGACTTCGATGATGATGATGACTAAGCTGCATGTTCCCTACAAGCTCGCTGAGCTTAATATTTGTTCCCTCGTTATTATATAAAATATATACTTAATAATTTTCATTTACCATTTTTCCATATGCCAATCAATGTTTCACATGCTACGTGCGAGCCCTCATCTTAACAACAAATTGGATGGTCATTAGTAGTAGCCAGTTACTAATCCCACGTCAACCAGATGAATTACAAGAACAAAACTCCGATGGATCACAAATATTAACAGTTTATTTACAACAAAGTAGCCGCAAGCACAATGTGTAGGAAAACATTGTGATGAGACTAGATGTAATACAATGCACTCACGAGTCAGCGCAACACAGGACACGCATCTCCGTGATAAAGTCACACCTATCAGGAATTATGTTTAAATTTAATAACAACACATTTTATAGAACTTTGGCAAACCTCGAATTTTCGTCGCAATATTTTATTCTTGTTAAAAGTTATTCCATAAGAAACTCTGGGTTCCTCCATAGTTGGAACATGAAAGGCAGGGTGGAACTATTTCAAATCATAAAAAAAACTTGAGCTTACGTTGACCACAAACTCCATTAGAACAGTATCTTTTTTAATTGAAAGAATATATTTCTCGATTTGATAGAGACGGGATGCAATGAGGATTGACGGAGAAATAAATTACAACGCTATCTCTTTCATGCTCACTGGCAAAGGTTTCCTACTATTCGGCAGGCTGGTTTTGTCCTTATACTTCTATACATCTAGAGAAGGTCTTCAGATGCTAATTGTCGTTCCACATTGAAAATACAAGTTCTCGTCACTTAAGTATACAAAGTGTTTACCAAGGAGCGAATTAAAGCCTAAAATAAATCAATTCTAAATGTAATGTTCAGAAATTAATTACCTCCGTTTGACAGGTAGGGTCAAAAGTAAACCTGAATTAGCATAAGCTTTTACTGTATAAACTGGATGGAGAATTAAATGGCAATAAGTGATGACACTTGGGCAAATAATTAAGCACATCAATTATAATCAAAACACATTAATTATTAATGAGGAATAAGTACCAACAAAGAACAGTCGAAGTACAGTTCGTCGAATATGGGATAACGAGCCACAGACATCGTACTGAAGCTCCAGTTATTTAGACAGCTGAACTGCTACAGACAGCTGACGGACTTAGCGTGTAATACCATCTTTTTGTTTGTACAGGGCTGTGCCGAGATAAGCAGATAAAGCTTTATTAACAAATAAAACCATAATTCTCACTAAATTTTCGACGTATATACACACAAATGAAGTGCGCAGAATTTACGAAGACAAACATCACCATTACATATGCCAGCTGACGGTAATTGAAGAGCCAAATGAACAGTATAATTCGTGCAATAATTTCTAGTGTTCAGTCGTGATTTGGTTATTCGAAGAATGCTAGAAATCTTCAACAGATCTCGTGGAACTAAATTAGTACTAGTATTCAACTTTTAGCATCAATTCAATTACAATAATAAAAAAAACGAACTCCTACACGAACTATGACAAAATTCAGCCAGGCTATGCACTCGCAGAATATGTGAAACAATTACTAATCAGAATCAATATAGGCATCGCACCTTTTCAACCTAACCGGAGAAGAAAAGTTTCAATTCTATAAACTGAGAAAAAATTCAGCCTTTTTCTAGACTGTAGGCTATAATAGCTGGGGTAACTATGTCGTAAAACTGATTACATATTCATTTCTGATCTATGTGGGCGTATAAACTAAGGCTCTAACGACGCTACCTAACTGTCGTCGATGAGGAACTGAGTTATAGCCTTAACGTAATTTTGCTTGAGTTTCTCGCTTAGTTGTTCGTGCGTGAGCCACTGCTGCTCCTTCTTGCTCGCCAGCTGCAGCAACGGCAGCGACCGACGAACTCTGTAGCCAACTTGACCGCGGTAAAAGAAAACCTGCACAAACATATTAATGCGTACAGGCTAAACGCAAACTTGTGCTGCAAAATGCGCCAATAATTTTAGAACTTAATTGCGCGAAACTTATATAGTTATAGGCTCATGTTTACTGGTAGAATACCGTACAACCTTACTAGGTGACATATAAATTGGCGGCATTAAATGTTAGAATGTCACGCTGAAACTGTTATTAGGGTATCTAAATATTGTCGAGAATTCAAATTGTTTGAGACATTTGAAACGGAATCGGAATGATAAAGACTAAGGTAAAACTAGGGCAAAATATAACCTAATCCGCACTACTAGCATCATCCACATGACCATGACTAAAAAAATAGTTAAATCTAGTATTAATATTTCAAAAATTTATTATTTCACAAAAACTTTCTGCTGAACAATTGCTAGTACCTTGGCTCCAATATAGCCTTGGGACCGCATTTCCTTGGGGTACTTGTACTTGTAGAAGCCCACAGGTGCATTACCCATGATACGCACGCCAAGGGAAGGATCGCAGCACTCGGCTACCACACGTTCGCTTGTCTGCACATTTTTGGAGGTCAATTTAGGATCTCATTTATGACTAGGTTACCAATGCTTGCTTGACATGATCTTCTTCACACATTTAGCGGCCACTTCACGGTCTCATTTATGACCAGGCAACCAGGACTTGATACGATCTTCTTCCACTTTATGTTTACCTGCATCTAAAGGCCATGTAGAAATACATAGGCTACTTGTTTTATTGGATGCTCACTGTTTTCAATATATAGTTGATTGCATCCAAAGAATAAAATGCCTTGAGGACTAGACAGTACCTATATATCTGTCTAGTCTAGTATTATTATGAGACATGACTTAACATTTTTTTATTGCAATGAATTTCTCATAATTTTTTTAAGAGAAATTCATTGCAATAAAATTATTCAGTAGGCAAATTCCAAATGAATTAATATAAGAGAAGTTTCACTTTGCATGATCAACAAGAGAAACTACCAAACGAGAGACTGACTAAATTAATGAAATACTGTGGCAGTTTTTAGCTAGACTTGACCATGCCTTAATGAAGTCTAAAGCAGGTTTTAAGGCGACTGGACTTGACAAGTCTACACTTTGAAGATATTTTTAGTGATAATCAAATATCTTATGGCTATCTCATAGGTACTTCAAAAAAATTTTAGACTTTCCCAAAAATCGAGAATAACAAGTTTATGAATAAGCAGCAGCATATTCAATAATTGGTTTCAGAATAACAAAACAGCTGATTTAATTGATCAAACTCACCTGCCTGAGAGTCTCTCCAGGTTTCCAAGGGCCTTGCGGCAAGAGCCACATGTCCTGGGAACCCAGCTTGTACTTCTGCACCAGGACCACCTGTCGGGACAGTGAACTGCCAACGCTGCCTCCAGACGCTTTAACTGCAAATATATATGTAATATCAGTAATTGAATTTTGAAGTGGTTCAAGGATGATGTTGATTGTATAATTGTAAATTTGTAATGTATTCCCAATGATCTCTCATTCAGAAATAAGTTCATCACAACTTAATTAAAATCAATAAATCAGCATAAGATAACCCACTTGTTGTAATTAACTTGCATTGTTAAATGTAACTGAATAGGGCTGTTAGTTTTCACTATAGAAGCTCACAAATGGAAAATTTAGATTCAATTGCAGGAGCCAAAAAAACAGCCCCCAGTTGATTTTTTACTTGGCATGCAGTGAAAAGCTAGAAATTCAAGCGAGGTAATTTGATTTATTTTCCTGTTAAGTAATAGGTACTATGTTGATGAATCATACTGGGAGACAGGCAGGTATCGAGAATAATAGTAGAATTGCTTTACTCGAGATTACAGGAGTGAAGAAAATTTGAAATAGAACCCATATTAAAAATTTCACCTTAAGAATAATATGGGCAGTGGGTGATAAATAATTAAACATTTGGATTATTCTGAACACCTGAGAGGCAAGAATTAATAAAAAACATATTTGTAAGTATAAATAGGTACATGCTGTAGTCTAATGAAAATATTTGTAGGATTTGAATGAAAAAAAGTATGAGGAAGTAATGCCAAGAGATTTATTATTTGAAACTTCAGGAATATTATGCTAAGATAGTAACCTTCATAAACACGCTCCTTTTCAAATTCTTCTTGCTCCTGTTTCCAGACGTCGAGCTGTTCCAGTGCAGATCGTTTCTCTTTAGCTTCTTCTTCAAGGAGTTCCACTTCCTCCTCAACTCCTAGGAGCTTCTTAGCATTGTCTTCTATCACTTGCAGCTCAAAGTCGCACTGCAATGACTGCTCCACATCTAATTTCTGCAGGTGCTGTAAAATACAGAATGTCAGCCACATGAATCATAGGTATACATCAGATGAATAACTTTTTTTTTAATTCTTCATTCAATTCTCAGTTTGTTTTATCTACTAACATTCTTCATTGTATTTATTTATCAGAAAATTTGTGCATACAAACTATATGTGATACGAATAGAAATATACATATACAATGTCCTTTCATGTATTGACTAGGTATCAATTAGATACTAATAGATTAAATTCAACACTACTATGAGGTGCATTTAATTTAATTGGATTTCAAACAAATCACAACATTTTATTGAAACATTAAATTGATCATTTCTGGAATAGATCATACAAGGAATGATCCAAAATCAAACCTTTTCCTTGGATAATAAAATGAAATGTACCTGTGAATAAGTGTGTTCCATGGGAGAAAGAGGAGGACATAGGACGGGATGGCGAGTGACACAGACAGCTGTCATGATCTGCCAGCCACCAATGCCTTTGTTTCCAAGAGTCTCATTGTGGTCAGCCACATTTGTGCTAGCAGGGCTCACTGCATGGTCTTGGCTTTGTGTAAAGCGAATGTTGGTAGTCAGAGCCCGGCTTGAACCAGCTACAAAAAAAAACCTTGTCAACCTTGTCAAAACAGTCCAGCCATGCAGAAAATTTATTTCATTTTATAAACATGTTATTAGCAATTCTTAGCCTTGAGCAAATAGTAGAAATGCACAGTATGGTCAAATTCATAGTGCACCACTATTTATAAATTTCAAAGTTTTCAGTAATATGTAGATTGGTTAAATTCAATTTATTGCAGGTCACTACAACTCACCATTTCTAACCAGTGATAGAAAACTATATCTCATCATCATCTCTCCAAATGTTCAGCCAAGAAACAATCTATAAGAAACCATTAATAGCAACACACAGATTCAGAAGAACTGTAATTAAAAACAATCAGTTTTTTAACCTGTAACATAAGTGGAAACAAAATACTGTAGTAAGGATAATTTATTTACTTAGTGAATATTGGTTTCATGATTCAGTTAATTGGACAACTACAATTCCACCTGGAAGAGCATCTACCACTTGATATTTAAGTTACAGTCAAAAGGCAGTTCCAAATTTAATCTACATTTTTTCTATAATTTAGGGAAGAATGAGAGGAATATATACCTACATAGAAATCCCAATTTTCCAAAAGATAGAAAACTTGCTTGAAATTTGATATTTCTCTCAAAAAAATTTAGCTCTGATACCGTACCCTGAAAACAATATAAAATGCACAGAGCAATAGAGCAATAATATCTGAATGGGTTACACTGAATAACAAGTTATGCTTCATTCATCAGAACAACAAAATTGCATTTCCTAGACTTGATTTTGTTGAAATCTGTTCATAAATTAGTTCTAATGATAATGCACAAGTTGAAAGAATAGGCATTCAATGGTCACTTACAATCAGTGCATCATGATTGTAGTGAAAAATTAGTAAAATATCAATTATACAAGATAACAAAAGCCTTTCCACTTTGCATCAAACTAAGCCATGATACAATGCTTCAAAAAAAAATTTTTTTTTGCTTCCTTGTCTATCTGATGAGCAAGATAGCAAGCTCCAATTTTAGTGAAATTGCAGGAAATATCTTTTTTTTTTATTAGGATAATACAATCACTTCAAAATTTGTATTTCTAAATCAAACCAAGCACATTTCTGACAACACATGCATGACTTGATCAACTAAATCCTAAGAGAGATTAGGCACCAACATGCACACACAGTCTGAATGTCTGCTGTGCATGGTGTACATTCATCCTAGAGCCCCAAGTCTGTAAATAACCATGAACTAAAGATGCTGCAAGTCTCTGCTTGCTTCTCAACAAGCTTAAATTTTTGATGCCATAGACTTTCCTTTCCAAAAAAAGGTAAACAAAGTTGGCAACTTGCTTATCTAAATTTTATATGAATAACATTTTTCATGCCCACACTGAAAAACAAATCAGATATATATAATAAGAAATTAATTACTACTCTTTACAATAACTTAACAATTTAAGGGGAGCATCTGGTCAAAATTTTTTAATTTTGGCATTTCCGGTTTTTAATCTCGTCTTAAAGCTGACATTCTGCTCTATTCAACGGTACCAAAATCATTTCTGTAAGTTGATTTACGCATTCATGACAGATCGCGAAAGGGTGGGGGATGGTGGAGTTCTTTCACATTTAGGATAGGTGAAAATTCCCGGTAGCATACTTAAATAGCTAGTCCACATACGATGTGCTTAAGTTACCCGCCTGCAGTTGTACGGGAGAGTTTGCGTGTCGTTGTTCACACCATCCTTGACAGTAATTGAGCTCCAGTATCGCCTAGTCTTGCATTCTTGCCACCTTGAATGCTTATTTTGAGGCACCCGGGACTTTGTCAGGCTCTACTGAACAATTAACTTATTGTCACTGCAAACCTATCTCCTCCTTCAGTTTTGAAGCTACAGCAATGAGACATATACCTACCATTTGATTCGCAATTAAAATATCTATCATGTAACGTAGCTTTTCTCCATTTTTGTTATAGTTTTGAAAATATTTGGAAAAAAAGGAGAGGGGGGGAAATATGGGGAAATCAAAAAAATTTCAAAAATTTTGCAAAAATTGCTCCCCCATCCACAAAAATCCGAATTTCAAAAAACGCTACATTCCACCGATATATATGGTCTTAACGCATCAAATGATATGCGTCTCAATGATGTAGCTTGAAAATCCTAGGAGGAGATAGATTTTTAAAGTACCCTCTTTTTTGGTCGTTTTCTAAGAATTTCATGTTTTCTTTCATTTTTTTCAAGAAATGGACATGAATAAAAGCTGTCTATTTTTCAGTTTTACATATGTGTGCCAAGTTTCAGAGTGATCCGTCTGTAAACAGCCGAGATAAAATTTTGCCTAGACACTCCCTTAATGCTTCTTTCTATTCTTACCTCATATTTTTGTTAACTGTTATAAAAGCTATTTTTGAAATGACTTATTACTTTGTAAGCAGAGAGTTCTTTGTAGAGCAAAGAAGAATCTTCTTTGCTTCTAGAAGAATCTTCTAGTGCAATTGAAAAGCTTCTTAGTTCTAATATAGCAATCAAAGCATACAAATCATAATTCTGACCAATACAATAATTTTTAGTGGCAAGCAGCAAAATAAATACAGTAAATTCTATAGACCATAGAGAAAAAAGCAATTTTTCTTTAATTTTAATTTAATATCTATATAGATATATTAATAACGCTGGTAAATGGTTTCCATGATATTTTACTGGTCTATTAATTTGACTTAGTCACAAATCAGAAAGAGTGTAAAAAGTCTGCTTTCCCAGTGCCAGTGCCGTGAGTGCCCAGTAATTGCACACCATTTAAGGCCAGTAGTCACAGTGCGGCAAAGTCCGTGAGCAAGAAATTCGCGACGACAATGTGGAACCCTTGTTCTGTGTTCAGATCGGCTGCGCTTGAGCTTGTTGCCTTTGTAATATGATACCTGAGCCAGCACCCATCTTAGGGCTACAGCCGTCTCATAGGTGGCTGAGGAATGGCCTGCGGTTGGCTAGAACTAACTGGCCTTGGTCGACTACTAGCCATCCATTATTACTCGCCCCTCATTGTGCTCCCCTTCACCACAAGAGTGCAGCCCGTCTACCTCCATGCGAGGTGGGGTTACTGGGGTAGAGGTTGTCTCCCCCTCTACCCTCTATGGGGTAGACAAGGGTTGCCACTTCAGGCCAGAGATTTATGAGCGTACAACACGTTCAACATGCTCAGAGCTAGCATCCAATGAAAATGTGAAAACTCCTGTTTAGCAGTGATGAAAACATTTTTTGGCAGTGAATATTTACAAAATTGATGTTGATTCTGACATGTATTTAGTAACATCAGATAGAGAATAAATAGTACTACACATTTACATCTCAAAAAATTTTGGTAAGACACCGGTTTAATTAACATTGAGGTACAAAATTATCTTATATCATAACTGGTGTTATACAAAGCTTACATATTTTTTGTTCCTTTACACAAATTGTAAATAAATACCTAGATAAGTATGGAAAATTTCAGATCATCATCTCACCTGAAACTGTGAAACAGAAAGGAATATTCTAGTGACATCATAAGTAAATTTGTTTTTGCTGAGCAAGGTAAATGTTATCAACATTTATTGTATTACCCCTGGTATCCTACCCCAGGGCCCAGGCGGCAGGCAGGGCCATTGCACTGCTGGGCCTGGGCAGTTGGCATGAACATCAGATTGGGCGATGATCAGAACATGTAGGCCTACAGCAGAATGAGGTGGATGTGCGACAGTGCGAGTAGGCTCCCTGTTCTATAACTCCTGAGTCCTGCCCGGGCTGCCCTTATGTTCAGCCAGCTGCCAGGCTGCCAGCCTAGTATAGATTATAGCTACCTAGTACCTAGAAATTGTGTGAGATGGTGACGTCATAGGCTTAGCTACCAACGTAGGCTAGTGCCGCTATGCTGATGCGCACAACTATATAGATCAAATAGTGACAATCGCATAAGAACAGGTAGGCTAGGGACGGAGTAGGGTATCCTTAAACCTGAAAAACGAGCCAATTCTAAAATTGTTAACTATCAACACATGAAGATTTACATCCGGAAGATATTGGCTGAGTCAGCCACTCAGCCTGAGTGTAGTTATTGTAATCTGAGGACAGAGGACTGAGGAGTGAGGGTAGGTAGGCGTTGGCATCGGGGCTTTTTTAAAGAGTTATATTAATGATCCACAATCCACAACTGCGCTGCGTGAAATCTCGTCGTTGTGTTGTTGGCAGCTTGAAGGTGACTAAGGTGAGGAAGTACCGCGTGCAATCTCAAACTAATAAGAGAGGAGGACTGTTTTTTTTAAATTGGTTTTTCAAGACTTGTGGTGTACAAAGAACCTCCCAGCCTGTTCCCTGTCAGAGAAAAAGAGCTGAGGGCAGAGCCCATACCCAGGATGGTGCCGTTTTCCACGGATTAATCCGGCGTAAACGAGACTCCAAGCCCTTCTACTGGCGTACAACGCGGCGTACAAAGAGCTAAAATAACGTTATTGGCGCACACGCCCGGCGTACGTCCGCATCTGGCTTGTCTCGACCTCGACGTACGTCTGCATCTGGGCGATCTGGCTTGTCCTGACGTACCGTACGTCCGCATCTGGCTTGTCTCGACCTCGACGTACGTCTGCATCTGGGCGATCTGGCTTGTCCTGACATACCGTACGTCCGCATCTGGCTTGCCTTGGTGTACGTTTGCATCTGGGTGATCTGGCTTGTCCTGACGTACCGTACGTCCGCATCTGGCTTGCCTTGGTGTAC
>NW_025947013.1:4351-15957 GCF_000764305.2 Hyalella azteca | reverse complement strand
AGCAATGTGGTGCAAGTCTACATCATTCATCCTGTAGTGGTGATGTGGTGCGTGTAAAGCAAGAGATTTGATGTAGTGTTGTCGACGCCTGAGGTCTAATGGGAGACCCAGATATTTGGAGACCCAGATATTTGAAGACCCAGATGGAGACCCAAATATATGGAGACCCAAATGGGGACCCAGATGGAGAACCAGATATATGGAGACCCAGATGTTTGAAGGACATCCCAGACCCCATAATACCCAGATATTTGAAGACCCGGATGGAGACCCAGATGTTTGGAGGAGACCCAGATGGTAGCGTGTTGGTGGTAGCGAGTATTGGAGACGGTAGCGTGTTGGTGGCGAGCGTGTGAGTGTTGGTAGCGTTGACAACCCAGATGTTTGAAGACCCAAGTGGAGACCCAGATATTTAGACACCCAGACTGAGACCCAGATGTTTGAGTGGATAATGGATACCCAGATGTTTGGGTGGCAATGCAAATGAATGCTAACAAACTTTTACATGACTGAGATATGATCAAGTTAGGTGAATATGATCATGGTGCTTGTCACCTCAGTCATCTGGGGGGCGTAGTAAATTTTTGAAAAATAATAAGAATTATGGTGAGCAACGACGTACATCACTCAGAAAAAAGTAAGGTTCATTTTGCTCAAACAATTTCTTTCATGCAGCAAAGGCGGGCAAGGATGCCACTGATATGCTTTTTTGTCGGGCCAAACTGGGTTAAGATTACTTAAACATGGACAAAAAGCGTATTTCTATTCGAACAAAGTCTCGTTATTTTCGATGAGTGCAAGTGTCGAGATTACGGTTGCCTACTTCCGTTATTTTTTACTTTATTATTCACTTTTGGGCTCCAATTTTTGCTATACGTATACGAGGTTTTAATCCCAGCTGTTACCTCTGCTATTATTATAACCGTTACAGAGCCCGCGTCTCCGTTATCAGCGCGCCTTTGTTACGGTCATAACAGTACCTGCATCACCGTTATCAGTTACCTTTCTATAAACTAAAACCCATCAATAACCTATAATACCTTTCAATAACCTTATACCTAAGCATAGCTACGGCATTAGGTTATAGAAAGCTACATGCAAATGAAATGAGTCGCGTCGAAAGTCAGGCATTGCTGATGGCTGAATATCCCTCAGCGATCCAAAGGGAGCTTTGGCAGGACGAGAAGCGTGCCATGTGACTGGAATGGCAATGAGGTCGCGGAATGGCGGGGAATGACAAAAAAGTGCAGGGGAATTTCAGGAAGTGCCAAGGAATAAATATACATGCAAGAAATTACGTGGAGTGTGAGAAACAAGAAGGAATTTTTATGGGGCGAAAGGAATGGTGGAGAACTGCAGTGAAAGCAGGTATGATGTAAGGCAGCATGATGAGGAATGAGAATAAATGGATGTAATTGCAGGGAATATTCCTTTGTTCTGCAAGGAATAACTTACAATACTTACAAATCACAATTAAATGCAAGTAATTTGCAATAATAAAGAATTACGGTACAAAATTATTAAGCTTTTCTCGAAATTTCATTTTAAAAGCTAAAAAGTTGCAAGGAATCTCGGCGGAATTTGCCAAGAGTTGCAAGGAAGCGGTAAGAATTGAACGTAATTCCACTGGGGCCATACTTTCAGAACTCGCTAAGTGAACGTAAGTACTTAGGGTACGCTCACAGTGAAAGCAGGTTGCCAGCGTGCTGGTTACCTGCTCAGGCTGGCGCCTGAAACCATAGAATACAGAAGCCTATTCGTACAGGTTTTCACTGTCGGACGGACGGACAGACGGACGGACAGACAGACAGACGGACATGGCGAGCACAATAGTGCATTTTTTCCATAAATGAGAAAATGCGCTAAAAATGCTGTTACACAACTCGAAGGTATCCCTGCGATACGCAGCCCTACATCCTCACTTACCCCGACTCTCCACCTAAACTAACAAATCGGACCTAACCTAACCTCATTGGCTGCCACAAGGCGGAGATGCGAGGCAAGGGGCGATGGAACCGTTCATTGGCGGCAGAAAGGTGGGGAGGCGGGGTAAGTGTGGAGGTAGACAAATGCTGGGGTTTGGCCTCCATAAAGACTATACTGGCTGGAGCAGTGGCCACGGACATTGGGCGCTGTGGCTGCCGTTGCGGAACTGGTATTGCTTTCGTTGTTTCTACCAGGGGCCATACTTTCAAAACTCGCTAAGGGAACGTAAGTACTTACGTTCGTTCTATTTTCTTGTCTATGATTGGTGGATTTGGCTTGAAAGGCCGTCAATGATTGGCGGACGAACTTACGATCTCTTAACTTTTTTTTGAAAGTATGGGCCCTGCTGATCTGCAACTTCATGGCTCTGAAGCCATGTGTAGCTGTGCAGTGTAAATGCTTAAGCTAAGTGTTAGCAACAGCGATAGCTTAAGAATTGAATTTGTGGCCAACAATTGCGTACCCATATTGATAGCACTGTTCTTGAATGTTGTGGTCCATCTCACGATGTTTTGGTGGACATCGAAACCGTTCCTCATAGCAAAGACTTCGTACGTAACATTACTAATATTCATTTCATCATTATCTGTCTGTTCACAATTTCTATCGTTTTTTCTTCGGTTTCGAGTGAAATGGTTTTACATATCATTATCCACTGATGTAAGTCATCATGCATGTTCATTGTATTCAGTGAGTTATTGCCACAGACATTTGAAGCAAGTGAAGTATAAACAATTACCTAATACGTTCCCTTGCTTACAAATATTTTGATCAGAATCGGCAATAGCTGCCACAGAAACTGGGACGAACGCATTACGTACCGCCCAGCGGCCGCTATAGAGAGTAGAGACCAGGGTCTATACTTTCAAAAAAGTTAAGAGATCGTAAGTTCATCAGCCAATCATTGACGGCCTTTAAAGCAAAATCCACCAATCATGGACAGAGCGATTTTTGAAACTATGGCCCCAGACTCTTGGAGATGTCTGACTTGGGTCCGGAAAGTTGACCAAAAAGCAGACATAAAGAAGCTGATTTACATGTTCCCCGAGTCCTAGGCGGCACCTATTTCAGAGTCGGACCCGCATCTAAATTTTGTTGAGATAGTTGATTAAAGCTGGATCAGCACTTGCCTGTTGTACACAGGAACAGTAGTAGCAGGCGGCTAGGCAGCAGCAGACGGCTAGGTAGCAGCAGACGATCAAGATGCAGCAGGCGTCGAGACAGTAGTAACAGCAGCTGCATCAGGTGACCAGGCAACAACAGCAGCTGCATCAGGTGACCAGGCAACAGCAGCAGCTGCATCAGGTGACCAGGCAACAACAGCAGCTGCATCAGGTGACCAGGCAACAGCAGCAGCTGCATCAGGTGACCAGGCAACAACAGCAGCTGCATCAGGTGACCAGGCAACAACAGCAGCAGCTGCATCAGGTGACCAGGCAACAGCAGCAGCTGCATCAGGTGACCAGGCAATAGAAGCAGCAGCTGCATCAGGTGACCAGGATGCAGCAGGCGGCTAGGCAATGTCTGCAAGATAACGAAGAGATTATTAGAGATAAAAAGGCAGCGATGCGTTCAAATGATAAAGGGAAGAAAGCTCCAGACTAAATAGCGATAGAGCGACATCAAACAGAATCAATAGAAGAGGAAATGGATACGAGTTCAGAAGAATTATTATCGTTGAGAGCGTCATGTGAGAGGATGTTGAGGCGGTGGAAAATTTCAATCACGATTCAATTTGGTCTCGAATTGTTGTTTGCGTTTAGGGTCGATTAGTGAGACCAAATAAAATTTGAAATTAATTGACTAAATATTAGTTTAATAGGAAATTGAAATTAAAATATACTTCTCGTATTGTTCTCGCTTGCCATTTGTGGGCAGCCGTGACATATTTCGTGATATATCGGGGTTAATTTTAATGGATGAAGTTTGGAAAAAGATGAAAAAACGTGCTGGCATAAATCGGAAATTTATCTGAATAATGATCAAAATATTAAATCGTGAATTGGACTGAAGGTTAACCATGAAAAGTTGGTTTCCGCTCCTGTGCTGTTAAATTGACGGAAAATTTCATTTATCTGAATAATGATCAAAATATTAAATCGTGAATTGGACTGAAGGTTAACCATGAAAAGTTGGTTTCCGCTCCTGTGCTGTTAAATTAACGAAAAATTTCAAGCAACTATTTTTAAGAAAATTACTTTGAAACTTTTATCGTCACAGCACTGACGTATCGCCTCTTCAGTGAATTATTAGCAGTATAATTGCTGTGATATTTTTAATTCTTTTTAACCCGTATTAATTTATTTTTTCCTCCTAAAATGCATGGAACTCGAACTCAGAAAGCGTTTGTAAAATTTACATGTCTTAATATCAAAGAAGCGCTTTCGGTAACATGGAGTTGCTATATATAGGACCTGAACAATATTTCGATGAATAAACGCAGTGATGTTAATTATGGGGAAAATAATAATCGAATAATGCCCATAGTGCCTGGAAGTAAAATATCACAATTATTGTCAATCGCGAGGAAAAAAAATAATCGATTTTAGGTTTGAATTAAATATCCATATAGACGAAATTTTCCAAGTAATTAAAGGCATTACTAAGTGATGAACACACAATTTTTTATTGCTATAAAAGAGCATTAAAAAAGAGAACAAATCATTGTAAATATTATCATTACAATAACTTTATTACCAAACCCACCTTATATACGGGCAGCGTCATGGTGGCCACCCTGGTGCGGTTGACTGGTGTTACCTGTCGTGTCTCGAGGTCGTGGCACTACACAAAACTTTGAACATAAACATTACGAAAATATAAGATCATCTATAAGTTGTGCAGGAAACTTCAAGAATGAACATTACAAAAATATCCGAAGCACAATAAATTTACTGAACTTTGGCAACACACGTGCTTTAGAACTGATTGCTACCTTCTTCGTTGTTTTTTGGTTTTAACCATGCGAGAAATTTTTACGCTCTCACACTGGAAGAAAATACGAGATTATGATGAGAAAATTCTAGGTTATGAGTGAAAAAATACTAGAATATGGATAAATATTACTAGAATATGGATAAAAATTACTAGATTACGGATAACAATTATATTATGGATAAGAATTACTAGATTATGCAAATTACTATATTATGGACAAAATTGCATTGCGATTATAAAGTTAATTATTAGAATATTCAGTTAAGACTGTGTCCTCTATATCATATTGTGAAAACCATAACGAAATTATAAGTATACATATACATAAGTAAATATTTTTGCACATATAGTGACACACTTACCACAGCCCAACCGAGTAAAGAACGGACGTAGCACTAATATGCTCATTTACCGGACCAAACTGGGTCAGCATTATTCCTCAGAACGGCAAAATTTTCATCGCTTTTCATACAAAGTCCCACACATTTCTCTGAATGTATCTCGAGTGTCAGGACTCAGGAGGGCTTTTCTTGTTCAACTTGTAAGAAATATAATTAAAAACATGTGCTATAAATCTGTAGGAGAAAATTTTGTGGAGGGACAAGCTTCGTTAAATGAACACTAGGATGATCTTGCGCGATGGTTAATGGTGTATTGATTGAACAAGGTGAACGTAATCGAGAGTGTTAGTGAGTGTGACTTGAGTGGCTTCGTTGAGTGGTGTACAATTAATTGGTATGAGGGGTGTTCAGTAGAGAGGTATTCAGTTGAGTGGTGTTCAGTTGAGAGGTATTTAGTAGAGAGGTGTTTAGAAGAGTGGTGTTTAATAAAGAGGTATCCAGTTGAGTGGTGTTCAGTTGAGAGGTATTCAGTTGAGTGGTGTTCAGTTGAGAGGTATTCAGTAAAGAGGTGTTCAGTTGAGTGGTGTTTAATAAAGAGGTGTCCATTGAGTGGTGTTCAGTTGAGTGGTGTTCAGTTGAGTGGTGTTCAGTTAAGTGGTGTTTAATGAAGAGGTGTCCAGTTGAGTGGTGTTCAATTGAGTGGTGTTCAGTTGAGTGGTGTTAAGTTGAGTGGTGTTCAGTTGAGTGGTGTTCAGTTGAGTGGTGTTCAGTTGAGTTGTGGTGTTTAATTGAGTGGTGATTAGTTAGTACGGATTAGAAATTCGATGTAATTAAAAAATTTTTTACACTGAAAGTCCACGATAATTCAATGAACATTTCACTGCAGCAGCTAAAGCTCTAAAATCACGTTAAAAACCTCTTCAATTAAATAGCTCTTTACTGTTGTACTGACTTAAAATACTCCAGGTTAATGTAGCACGTTTAATTTTAACTCAATGCGCGGACAGTGGCCAATAACTGTTAAAGTATAACCTTTATTGGTATAGTATATGTTGCAATATAACCTGTAACTACTATCATAAGGTAAACTACACGCAATAACGTCGCAGTTGTCGTACATATTGAACGCCGTGGTCCGTTTCCTGCAGCGGCTACAATGGCGTAATTGATAACAATACCCGAGGTCAAGTTCTTGGAAACAGTTAATTGTTTTAAGAGGATTTAGTGAACCCAACGGGAGGAGTATCCATTAGGGGTTTATAGAAGGAACCTCCTCTTGGGTTCACAGGAGGAAGCTCCACTCGGGGTTTACAGCAGGAGCTTCCACTCGGGGTTCACAGAAAGATATTCTACTCGGGGTTCAAAGGGGGAAACCCCATGAAGGGTTCACAGGATAAAACCCCACTCGGGGCTGACAGGAGCAACCCCCACTCGGGGTTTACAGGAAGAACTTCCCACTCGGGGTTTACAGGAGAAACCCCCACTCGGGGTTTACAGGAAGAACCTCCATTTTACAGGCGGAACTAAGAACAAATCTTGAACTAAGAACAAATCTGGAACTAAGAACAAATCTTGAGTCAGGAAAAGTTTCAGCCGAAATATCAATGTCAGGCGCAGCGGAGCAGAACAAATCATCGTGCGCCCAACTTGTGGTCCGCGGCCCCCAAGTTCCGCGGTCCAGACAAAGACGGATGCTCCGAGCTTAGGCTGAAAAAAACACGAACTTTTCATGGCTTAGCGGCTCAAAATCACCCGATAAACTCGAGGTACCGAGCAATATGTTACAGACAAAAACATTGAATTGAAGTGAACTTTGTGAAGTGAAGTGGACTGAGCTATGTGGAGTGAAGTGAATTGAAGTGGACACCGTGTAGTGGAGTGAAGTGAATTGAAGTGAACACCGTGTAGTGAAGTGAAGTGAATTGAAGTGAACACCGTGTAGTGAAGTGAATCCGTGTAGTAAAGTGAAGTGAACTCCGTGTAGTAAAGTGAAGTGAACACCGTGTAGTAAAGTGAAGTAAACTCCGTGTAGTAAAGTGAAGTGAATACTGTGTAGTAAAGTGAAGTGAACACTGTGTAGTAAAGTGAAGTGAATTCCCTTTAGTAAAGTGAAGTGAACTCCGTGAAGTGAAGTGAACTCCGTGTAGTGAAGTGAAGTGAACACTGTGTAGTAAAGTGAAGTGAACTCATGAAGTGAATTGAAATAAACCCCGGAGAGTGAGATGAGCTGAAGTGAAAGGAAATCCGTGAATTAAAATAAATTGAAATGAACTATGTGAAATTATTTTAATTTAAAAATATGTTGGGCAAAAAATAGTTATATCATTTGTTTGCTTAAATCGCAGGTCAACCATCAACTCAAGAGTTAGAAACAAGCCCTGTAAATTCACGGCGACTGACATCGAGAAATGAAGTCATTGCAACTTTCCCGGGACCTTATTTGCTTTAAAATTCTTGTACAATAAGTTGGTAATTGGTGGTATGCGTGAGAACTGAAGTCTACAACGAAGGTTTGGTCCGATTCTGGCTCAGTTTGGCCCGATCATGACCCAGTTTGACCCGATCCTGGCCAGTTTGGCCCGATCCTGACTCAGTTAGCCAAATCCTGGCCCAGTTTAGCCAAATACTGACCGAATTTGGCCCGATCCTGACTCAGTTGGCCCGATCTTAGCTCAGTTTGGCTCGATCCTGACTCAGTTGGCCCGATCCTGGCCCAGTTTGGCCCGAGTTTGATCAAGTTTGGTCCGATCTTTACCCAGGTTGGCTCGATCCTGGCCCAGTTTGACCCGGATCCTGACCCAGTTTGGCCCGACCCTGGCTCAGTTTGGCCCGATCCTGACCCAGTTTGGCCCGATCCTGGCCCAGTTTGATCCAATACTTGCCCAGTTTGGCCCGATCCTGGCCGAGTTTGGCCCAATCCTGACCCAGTTTGGCCCAATCCTGACCCAGTTTGGCCCAATCCTGACCCAGTTTGGCCCAATCCTGACCCAGTTTGTCACAATCCTGACCCAGTTTGGCCCAATCCTGACCCAGTTTGGCCCAATCCTGGACCAGTTTGGCCCAATCCTAACCCAGTTTGGCCCGATCCTGATCCAGTTTTATCCTCACAAATATACGTGTCAGTGCTACGTCCGTTTTTCGCTCGTGTTATTGGTAATAAAGTTTGAAACAATTTGGACGATATGATCCTTTCATTTTCATGGGTGCATAGCATAAGTATTTTCTGCATTAGATTGTGGGAAGATTTGCCCATGGTTGAACTAGTATAAGGTTGACCCACGAGTAGCTAATTTTTGAGGATGTAGTTCATTGTTCGCCTGTGACGTCACTGATCTAAGTGACGTCACGGGCATTAGCCAATCACCGAAATGCGATCAAACCAGTCAACCAATCCGTCATGGGAATGGCGGGATTGTATACGTTTCTCGATCACAGTGACGTAACAAGAAAGCTGAACTGAAAAACGTTAATACCAGTGGGTTAACCTTATATAGTTCAACTATAGATTTGCCAGCCAGTTCATCGAATAATCTTATTATTTTTCTTCCACTCAAATGATGCAAATACGCCTATAGTTATAATTTCATAGGTACATGTATTCATTCAAATATATCATATCATTGGTCATGGTTTCTGGTCATGGTTTCTGGTCATGGTTTCTGGTCATGGTTTCTGATCATGGTTTTTGGTCATGGTTTCTGGTCATGGTTTCTGGTCTCAGTTTCTAGTCATGGTCCCTGGTCACAGTTTCTAGTCATGGTCCCTGGTCTCAGTTTCTAGTCATGCTCCCTGGTCTCAGTTTCTAGTCATGGTCCCTGGTCACAGTTTCTAGTCATGGTTCATGGTCACAGTTTCTAGTCATGCTCCCTGGTCTCAGTTTCTAGTCATGGTCCCTGGTCACAGTTTTTAGTCATGGTTCATGGTCACAGTTTCTATTCATGCTCCCTGGTCACAGTTTCTAGTCATGTTTTCTGGTCACAGTTTCTAGTCATGGTTCTTGGTCACAGTTTTCACTCATGATATATATTCATACAAATCACACATTCTTGCTTAGCAGTACATAAATACTCGCTTAGGAATATTAGATTAAATTCTAACTAACTTCTTAATAAAATATAATACAGTTGACTTGAAGAAATTGTGGCACTTTTCCAGTGCATTTCTGCTAACAGGAAATTTCTTTGAACTCTAAACATCTTTTTATTGGATTCATAGAGAAATTTTTACCTCATTATTGAAAGTTTGTTGTACCTAGAATCAAATATTTTTTTCACATCTTAGCCGATTTGGAAGAATTATATTTCAGAAGCAATAACCAGTGAGTAAATTTATGAAAAATCTCATATTCATTGAACTTTAAAAAAAAGCAGCCCTAGCGTGAAACTCCACGGGATTCACACAAAACATTTAGTTTACTTTCCGGTGACTATACGGTAACTTGAAGAGAAAACTTTCATGCTTAATTCGTGGTAGTATATCAAATTAAGTTATATATACATTTTTAAATATAAATTTACGACATTAATTTAGGAAGCCAGATGGGTTTGCACGACAATTATTTGTTAAAAGCTACTAGAGCAGATATGATGAAATTGGTTATATTTATTAATATGGCATAGCGTGTAACGCTAGCACAGTAGCATTGTTTGGAACGCTATAGCCGCAAATAATGCTTATACAGCAAGAATCCCTCGTCCATCGAGTAATTTTACCATTTTGCATTACACGCAATGCTTAGCCCATATCTCGGTATTTCGCTTAGTGTAATGCTGAATAACCTGTAACATGGACAGTGTGGAAAGCGCGTTTAGCGTGCGATGGCATTATAGCGTGGGCCGCCAACTTAGCGCGCTGCGCTAACATTATTCCTCATAAAGTTTAACGCTAGCATAGCGTGTAACGCTAGCATAGCGTGTAACGCCAGCATAGCGTGTAACGCCAGCATAGCATGTAACGACAGCATAGCGTGTAACGCTGGCATAGCGTGTAACGCTAGCATAGCGTGTAACGCTTGCCTGGCGTGTAACGCTGGTATAGCGTGTAACGCTAGCATAGCGTGTAACGCTAGCATAGCATGTAACGACAGCATAGCATGTAACGACAGCATAGCGTGTAACGCTAGAATAGCGTGTAACGCTAGCATAGCGTGCAACGCTAGCATAGCGTGCAACGCTAGTATAGCGTGTAATGCTAACATTATGCAGCAAAAAATCCTAGTACATCGAGCAATTTCATAATTTTACATTACACACACACAACTTTTAGCCCATATTTCAGTATTTAACTATGGTGTAATGCTCAATAACCTGTAACATCTACAGTGTGGAAAGCACAGTTTAGCGTTCGATGGCAACATATAGCGTGTGCCGCCAACTTAGCGCGCTGCGCTAACATTATTCCTCATAAAGTGGTTCTTAAGTGGTCAAGTTCTGCCGCGCGTCTCGAGTGATCGAAACTTAGTGTCTCAGCATAAAGAACTTCATGCGCAAAGTAAACGCCTAACTTTGGTGCTGCTTTGCCTGCGATTTACTGTCAACTTAACTTACTGTCTTTAACTTGGCTGAAGTTTTGTGTAAATGTGGCGTGCCTGAGAGCCTTAACTTGGCTGAAGTTCTGTGCAAATGAGACACGCCAGAGAGCCTTAACTTGGCTGAAGTTCTGTGCAAATATGGCGTGCCTGAGAGCCTTAACTTGGCTGAAGTTCTGTGCAGATGTGGCGTGCCTGAGAGCCTTAACTTGGCTGAAGTTCTGTGCAGATGTGGCGTGCCTGAGAGCCTTAACTTGGCTGAAGTTCTGTGCAAATGTGGCGTGCCTGAGAGCCTTAACTTGGCTGAAGTTCTGTACAAATGTGGCGCGCCTGAGAACCTTAACTTGGCTGAAGTTCTGTGCAAATGAGACACGCCAGAGAGCCTTAACTTGGCTGAAGTTCTGTGCAAATGTGGCGTGCCTGAGAGCCTTAACTCTGTCTCTTATACACATCTAGATGTGTATAAGAGACAGTCCTAACCCAGTTTGGCCCGATCCTGATCCAGTTTTATCCTCACAAATATACGTGTCAGTGCTACGTCCGTTTTTCGCTCGTGTTATTGGTAATAAAGTTTGAAACAATTTGGACGATATGATCCTTTCATTTTCATGGGTGCATAGCATAAGTATTTTCTGCATTAGATTGTGGGAAGATTTGCCCATGGTTGAACTAGTATAAGGTTGACCCACGAGTAGCTAATTTTTGAGGATGTAGTTCATTGTTCGCCTGTGACGTCACTGATCTAAGTGACGTCACGGGCATTAGCCAATCACCGAAATGCGATCAAACCAGTCAACCAATCCGTCATGGGAATG
>NW_025947013.1:0-3833 GCF_000764305.2 Hyalella azteca | reverse complement strand
ATAGTGCTAACACATTTAAACTCTACAGCATTATGAGATCACATTATAGTGCTAACACATTTAAACTCTACAGCATTATGAGATCACATCATAGTGCTAACACATTTAAACTCTACAGCATTATGCGATCACATCATAGTGCTGACACATTTAACTTTACAGCATTATGAGATCACATCATAGTCACAGTGCTAACACATGACAGCTTTACAGCACTATGAAATCATATCATAGTTCTAAAATTTTACAGCATTATGAGAGCAAATCATAGTGCTAACACATTTAACTTTACAGCATTATAAGATCACTTTTATTCAAGTGTTTAATGAATAACGTTCAACACCAGAGCGTACCTTATTGTTTTAATAATAAAAAGTGAATACTTTTTTCAGCACCAGCCACACAAAACCACATTCATATCTTCCTGTAGGGAATTGCATAACATCAATTGTATAAATATCCTTCCCCCAACAACACCGGCTCTCAAGTACGGTACGCTATGCGACATAACCTCCCACTCCCGCTGCCAGCGGCACACTGACGCTCATCAATGAGCTGTCCAGCGGCAAACATTTTCCACAACAAATTTGCTCTCCGCGACGCACAAAAATCTGTTGCAAGATCGGCCGAGATAATTGCATGCTTTGGTCCCACTGTATCCTCCAGCAAGCGCGTCCGAAGCTGACAGGAAAAGTTATGATGTTGCCACTTATTCAAAAATACGGGGGAAAATTGGCAGTCTTCAGCCAAGAAAAGAAAATTTTCTCTTATAATAACACTGAAGAGTGAGTCCAATCATCTCGGGCTTTGTAGCGCCTTTCGTTGAAAAATTTCTTTATATCCTGAGTGAAATGATGTTTATTCTGTAAAAATATATCAAATTTAATCTCAATTTAACGTTTTTTTGAGGTTAATTTCATCACAATGGCCTCGATTCTCATATTATAAACGAAGTTTAATAAGAGCAGTTATTTCTAAACCTTTTGAGTGTCGGTTCATTTCAACTGAATATTTAATTAGATATTAGTTAAGGCTGGACGAAAATTATTTAGAAATTCCATATTAAACATTTGTTAAAAAGTCGAACATTTTTTAAAGTTTTATAAAAAAGGGAAATACGCTTCAACAAGGCCCCAGGACTGCAGAGAACAAGCCCTGCCTAGGAGAATGCAAAATAAAATACTAAAATGAAATTTATTAAATGAAGGGGATAAATTATTGAAGTTTTTTTAATGATATTGTTTGTTTTCTGAATATTTTTTCAAGTATCTGGTAGTTCACCGTTCGTTCACACCGTGATTGCCGATAAATGCAGTGCGGTTCCATTTATCGTATTTATCAGCATTTATCGTATCGTAAACAATATTTATTTTCTTTTTAGCACATAAATATTGTTTTTCAAATTTAAACTTTCCATTGCATTAAAAAATAGTTTTGCATGTTACGTGAAACAAGATTAGTTTTAGGGTAAGTATGTATTTTTTAGGGTAATTATTTTTTTAGGGTAATTATGTAATTTTTAGGGTAATTAGGGATGCATTTTAGGGTAATTATCGTAGTTTGAATTACGCTGCGCACATGCGTCGTGTAGTTACATTTATTGGGAAGCCACATACGCCATTAAAAAAACCATCCTATCAAGTCTACATCTGTATACGGGATTTTAAAATTCCTCCACTTAAATTGTACATTATTTTATATATATAATATTTTATAATGCCTACACCTGCCGGCTGCAAAATTCTTGTATTTTTTTTTGTGGCAAAAGCTACAAATCAAAATTATTTTTGGAAGATATTTGCTGTTTTTTTATTATCAAAATGGTACCTATATACTTACGTTATAAACCTGCCTTTTAGAATCGCTCATATATGAACTACGAGCTATAACTCGGAAATTTAACTCAAAAATGAATGCGCTTGTGTTATATATTCTATGTTTTAAGTTTAGATCATAAAACTCTAGACTAGCTTCACTAGCGCCTTAACCTTAATATAAAATAAATAAATATTTAAATAAATATGTAAAAAACAAACTGCTATAGGACATTTAGCTTCAATGAATTAACACTTAAATACCGTTAATAATACGCCAATCATAATTGTGCAAGAACTAAGTACTCAATATAGCAATGCATTTGTTTTGAAATATATTTGCCAACTGTGACGATTAACCAATGCCAACTGTGATTAACAACTGTGGCGATTGATCAATGCCAACTGTGATTAACAACTGTGGCGATTGATCAATGCCAACTGTGATTAACAACTGTGGCGATTGATCAATGCCTACTGTGATTAACAACTGTGACGATTGATCAATGCCAACTGTGATTAACAACTGTGATGATTAACCAATGCCAACTGTGATTAACAACTGTGACGATTGACCAATGCCAACTGTGATTAACAACTGTGGCGATTGGACGATTATTTTTGGTAGCCTTGGTTTCGTCGAGACTGTCCAAATTTATTTATAAATGAAGAAATTAAGATCTTTCTTCTTGCACCAAAAAGGTATTAAAAGCACCCTCCCATCGTCTAAATGACATTTAATCTTTCGTGTCTTGTCTAACAGGCAGTATATTCTTGGTCCTTAGTTAATTTTGCAGTAAATAAGCGATTTTTCGTAAAAAGTAAAAAAAACCGTCGGTCATTAAACGAGAAATAAATTTTATGTTTACAATTCCTCATCGATTTGGCAATAAAAATTTCGGCGAAATCGAGTGAAAGAAGCGGTAAATCTTTTGTATCCAACAGACATTTAATATTGCATCTTGTTTCCGATAGACTATAAATCTATTACCTCTCATCCAATACAGTACACTATAGATCGTTTACCTTTCATCCAATACACTATAAATGCTTTACTTCTCATCCAGTAGACCATAAATCATTTACCTCTGCTCGAACACACCATAAATCATTTACCTCTCATTCAACAGACCATAAATCATTTACCTCTCATCCAACAGACCATAAATCATTTACCTTTCATCTAACAGACCAAAAATCATTTACCTCTCATCCAACAGACCATAAATCCTTCATCTCTCATCCAATAAACCATAAATCATTTACCTCTCATTTAATAGACTATAAATCCTTCATCTCTCATCCAATAGACAATAAATCCTTTACCTCTCATCCAATAGACAATAAATCCTTCACCTCTTATCCAATGGACTATAAATCATTTACCTCTCATTCAATAGATTATAAATCATTCCAAGAAACTATAAATCCTTCATCTCTCATCTAATAAACAATAAATCTATTACCTCGCATCCAACAGACCNACTGAATCATACATTGTTTCTGACTTTATGCAAGTTTGCACAATTTCATATCGATTGGATAGGTAGAAAAATGTTAAATATGGATTATAAGATTTGTAGAAGACAAAATTATTTTAAAATTTTTCTTAATATTGAGAAAAAATTATTTTATTTTAAAATTATTTATTCTGTCAATTGATTCATGCATTGTCTCCAACTTTAAAGCAAGTGTGCAAAATTTCAGATCGATTAGACAGGTAGAAGTGTGTTAAATATCGATCATAAGATTTGTAGCAGACAAAGAAACGGCATGATATGAAGTTAAAGAGAAGTGTTGTAAAAAATCAGTCTTTTATTTGTATAGATATGTGGATTATTTTTGAGATTGGTAGATTAAAGTAGACATCCATGTAGGGAAGGTGAAACATAAAAATAACTGTAAGAAAACTGAAACATGAAAAAATACATGTAAGTGGTAACTGGTAACAACTTAACAAGTAACAACTAACATGTTGACACTAGTAACAGGCTGAGGTTGACAACATTACACCGAAAT
>NW_025947012.1:1137-2171 GCF_000764305.2 Hyalella azteca | reverse complement strand
TCTTCTTCCCCTCGCGAGGGGAGGAGCTGTGAATGTGATGCAGGAGGAATTGACGCTCATTGCAATGAACAGAGGGAGGTATGAGTATGAGGATGAATGAGGGATGAATAGGAGATGAATGAAGCATGAATGAGGTATGAATGAGGTATGAATGGGGGATAAATGAAGTAGGTATGAGGTATGACTGAGGATTGAATGAGGTATGAATGGGGGATAAACGACCACCACTAAGAACCTATAGAGTTGAGGGTTAAATGGCGATCAAGGGGAATTACGAACAAATAAGGGGGGACGAGGAATGACCGGAAACTTTAATAATGCAAGCAGGAATGGAGAAAAATGTAAGGAATGAATGCGGGGCTTGAAATGTATGAGTAACTTCAATGCCCTTGCATCGAACAACGACATTCATTGCCATATTTTCTTCCCCACCACTCATCCCCACCACTCATCCCCACCACTCATCCCTCATCCCCACCACTCCTGTCTCTTATACACATCTAGATGTGTATAAGAGACAGATATATGCCTACTCACTTCCATTGACGGACTGGCCGTTGACGGCGCTGGGACGGCCGTCCAAAATCCGCCTATTATGTTTATTTGAAAACCTGCATACGAATTAATTGTAACCTAATTAAAATTCCTTCCTCTCCTCTTCCTTCCTCAACATTTCCTTTATCTTCTCACATTTTCCCTTCCATTCGTCTCCTCTTCCTCCACTCCTTCCTCCCTTCCCCCACCCTTCGTATTTCCTTCGTCTTCCCCTCCTCCCTTCCAATATTCCTTTCTCCTTCTCCTCCTCCCCTCTTCCTCTCCCCCACCAATAATCCCTCTATCGTCCTATCCCCTTCCTCGCCCCCTCCTCCTCCACTCCCCACGTCTCTTATACACATCTAGATGTGTATAAGAGACAGGCTCTGCTTCTCTCATATGAATTATAGTTGCATTTCTTCGCATAATGTGCAGATTAAGTAGAGAGTACGGGGAATTTTCGCTTAATTTCCTTTTGTATTATTTTGTATTATTTTTGT
>NW_025947012.1:0-1063 GCF_000764305.2 Hyalella azteca | reverse complement strand
GGAGTATGGGGGGGTTGTTTGTGGTGGTGATGAGGGGAGGGGTGTAGGGGTGTGGGGGGTGTCGCTGAGGGGGGCAGGTGACCTCGTGTAAAGATTGTCTTCCCAGGCGTCCTGCTGACGACGTGTCCCTCTCAGCGACATGCCGCTGCTGCTGCTGTTGTTGTTGTTACAGTTGTTGTTTTCACTGTTGTGGTTATTGTTGCTGATGTTGTTGTTGTCTTTTTCACTGTTTTTGTTGTTGTTTTCACTGTTTTTGTTGTTGTTTTCACTGTTGTTGTAGTTGTTGTTGTTCCTTCTGTTGTTGTTGCAGTTGTTATTATTATTGCTCCTGCTCATATTTTTATATGTGCTATTGTTGTATGAAAAATTTGAAAAATTAATTATTTTCAAAATTCAAAAATAAAATCAGAAATTCATTGTACATCTGTAACATTAGAAACACTGGATTCCTAAGAAGTGTTGTCTTTAAAAAGTAATTTTTAAACGTATATTATTTTTGATGTATTTCTTAATGTTTTGCTGTTGTTTCTGTTGTTGTTGTTGCTGTTGTTTTTGTGTTGTTGTCGCTGTTGTTGAAAGGTACAGGTATGAGGGGGTGAAGGGGATTATAAAAGGAGGCTGAACGTGAAAGGATGACTGCTGAGGCGCGCCTCCTGGCGCCTTTTATGGCTCACGAGCGCTGCCTCTACGCCTCATATTCATGCCTCATACGCCTCATGCCTCATACGCCTCATGCCTCATACGCCTCACGCCACTTACGCATTAAACGCCTTACGCTGCATCGAAATTTATGAATACATTTAGTGAATGTTCACATTTTCTGCCCTATGTGAGTCATCCTGACTCACTTTGGCCCGACACAGGAGCGTATCAGTGCTACGCCCGCTCCCTGCTTGGTTGTGGGTGAGAAAGTGGGTCACAATTGGGACAAATTGACCCATGTTGTTATTGAGTGGGTATAGCAGGCAGTGGACTGGTATAGCACCACCAGGCAGGCTGTGGACTGGTATAGCACCACCAGGCAGGCTGTGGACTGGTATAGCACCACCAGGCAGGCTGTGGA
>NW_025947011.1:0-348 GCF_000764305.2 Hyalella azteca | reverse complement strand
TTCATTGAAGGTACGATGACGCATTTAGTTTATATGCCCATTGACGTTCAATTATTTGGGTTTAGAAGTAACCCGCTGATGCTGACGAATAAAAAATCATTCGTATATCAACGAAATTTTACGGAACGTGTGAAATGAAACTGTATACTTAGTTGAGTAACGAAACTTTTGTTTGGCAGTGTTTCATTCGTATATCAACGAAATTTTACGGAACGTTTGAGATGAAATTGTATAGTTGGTTGAAGAACGAAACTTTGTGTGGCAGTGTTTCGGTGCGTGGCATCTGTACGCAGAGGGCGAGTGGCGGCGTACGTGGCACCTGCGCTACAACGGACATCCCGTCACTGT
>NW_025947010.1:0-311 GCF_000764305.2 Hyalella azteca | reverse complement strand
CCCCCCCTACCCTCATCGATGCAACGAGGGGTGAGGGGGGCGAGGGGGTGAGGGGGGTTGCCAAAACAGATGTTCTAGTCCCCTCTTAAAAAAAGTTTGTTGGTTGTTCAAGACAAGAGGGTTTTTTTCCCTCTGATATGGCAACGCAGACAAGAGGTTTTCCCTCGGATTTATGGCGGCGCTGCCCCTCACTGTGGCCCTCGCTGTGGCCCTCAGTGTGGCCCTCACTGTGGCCCTCACTGTGGCCCTCACTGTGGCCCTCACTGTGGCCCTCACTGTGGCCCTCACTGTGGCCCTCACTGTGGCCCTCA
>NW_025947009.1:0-297 GCF_000764305.2 Hyalella azteca | reverse complement strand
TATTCTATGGTTTTCAAACCATGGGTTTGGCTTTAAAACCCCGAAAAACCCTTGGCTGCCTGTAGCTAAAATTGTTCAGTATAAGAAGACATTTTTTGGGAATTATTTATCACATTTTGAGTTGCCATTGATAAAGCTGAAAGGTTTCCGCTCGAGTCACAGTAACAATTGAAAGGCATTTGAATGAGTTTTGATTTAACTAAGTTTTGATTTGACTGAGTTTTGATTTAACTGAGTTTTGATTTGACTGAGTTTTGATTTAACTGAGTTTTGATTTAACTGAGTTTTGATTTGACT
>NW_025947008.1:0-528 GCF_000764305.2 Hyalella azteca | reverse complement strand
CACCGACCCCGCCCTTACCTGGTTCTATTCATTCTGAAGACTCTCAATTCTGATGTCCAGTTGAACTAAATTTTAGAGCCTGCTCTTCCTACTTAACTTCTTCTTTGGATGAATACTTAATTACCACCAAAACTTCCGGCGCTTCCCGTGGATGAAGACCCAATTAAGAAGATCCGACCTTGAACCTCTCCTAATAAAATTTGATGGTTCTCTTATTATAAATCTTTGCTTAACCTTATTATGTAGCGAATTGAAAAATTCCTTACAATGTCGGAAATTATGAATAACGAAAACTCAGTTGACGAGCGCAAGGAAATATTAATGTTATTAATATTTTCTTCTATTAATAATATATTCTTACAATGAAATTAATCATTATTAGTTATTGATTTTTCAATTTTAATTATTTATATTAACTTATTTTAATATTATCATTTATTATCGTATTAATATTACGGAAATCCGCCCCTGCCTTCCGCCCGCATGGACCGGAGCGCGGAACGTGACTTAGACACGACAGCGCCGGCT
>NW_025947007.1:0-3939 GCF_000764305.2 Hyalella azteca | reverse complement strand
ATTTTTCTACAGCACGTTCACACATATTGCAAGGTATGGCAAGGTAACCTCTGCTGCAATAATCTGTCCCCTTAGCTGTGGTAGGGTGTGAGGGCGACTTCTGAACACCCTTTCTTTTAGATGTCCCCAAAGAAAGAAATCGCAATTGCTCAAATCAGGTAACCTCGCAGGCCACTGTAAATCACCCCTCATAGTACGGGAACATGCGTTTCAAAACATTGAGTGACATTCGGGCTGTGTGAGCTGTAGCCCCATCCTGCTGGTACCACAAGTCTCTCAATGCTTCATTTTCAACGTTTTCCATCCTGCGCTGCAAGAAATTTTGCAACATTGCAGCATAGCGATCGGAATTCACTGTCATGGCTACTCCCTCCACCGAGAATGACTCAACAGTGTGTTGCAGCTAATTGCCCCATCTTCCAGATATTATTTTCAAAACATAAGTATTCTAAATGGTATGCTTTGCTAACCTCTAGGAAAATAAACTTTCTTCTTTATGTACCTCCATTACTCTTTTATTTTACCTCAAAACTGCTCAATCGGTTCTGCCCCACCCTGTATATTGAGAGGTTGAGATTATATTGACCTTTTAGGCAATTAGGAAGATTTTCCACCCTATTACGAGTATTATAATTAAAATATTCGATTTCAATCTTTATACATGTGAATTTTTTAAAACTAGAAACAAAACAGTTACAATTATATGACTATATATAAAATAATTAAATGCAGTGAATGGACATAAAATATTTGAATTGTGCACATGTTCATTTCAAACAGTGTTAGCTTTTCTCATAACTTAAGTCTAGTTTCAAGTAGTTTGAGGTTTGTTTGGTTAGTATCGTTCAGTTTATGTTTAGTTTTGGTTTATTGGTCTGAATTAAATGGGAACAGTGCAGTCAGTCACTCAGTCACTAATAGTCGGTGTGTATAGAGGGTAGAGTCTGGTAGGCTTATAGGACATAAAACTAGTAGATCTATTGAGAGTGCTGTGCACTGTGCTATCAGCTACTTGGAATAAAACTTCATTTTAAAATATTTGAAGCATGCAGAGTGTACTCATCCATTACTAACAGTGCTCTGAAGTCCTCCTCTTAGACATGCCATTGAGCATTTACAACAACCTTGCCCACTGCAAGCTTCATATCAGCAGCCTTATAGCATTTTTTCTGTAACTGTAAGCTTACAGGATGGCTTGAAATTTCACACCATTTTAATTGGGTTAAATGAATTTACTATAAAAAAATATAACTCAGTACTCACTGCAGTGAGTGACAGAGAGCGCATTTTCTCATTGACGAAAACTTGAGGTCACGGACGGACGGACAGACAGACAGACGGACATGGCTGGCACAATAGTGCATTTTTTTCATAAATGAGAAAATGCACTAAAAAGATCATGAAAAACATACCTGAAACAGAAAGGAACATGTTTTAGTGACAACCATCATATGTTTTGGAAAAATAAATCATAGTTTAGGTCAATTACTTTTCATTCTATGATGCCTGGTGCACAATTCTAAATATGACATTCTATGCACAATTTTGTGATGATCAATGATGCACTAATTTTATGATAAGTGAACTTTTTTTCCCTCAGCAAGGTAAATGTAATCAATATTCTCTGTTTTTAATCAATTTTTTCTTAACTGGAGCCTTTGCTGAGGTTCTACTGTAAATGTGCTTTTGGGGGTGTCCTGAATAGCCCCGCCGTGCGGAAATGACCGCTATTTTTTTTTTTAATGAGATAGGCAAAATCTGTCAATTAAGTTTTCAAGCCGACACCTGGGTGCAACTTTTATGCAAGTAAAATTTTTAATACGGTGAATATTTTTTTTACTACAGACCTTAGCAGAAGTAACTTTTCAAAATATAATTTTTCACCATTTTTTTAGGAATTTTTCAAAGCTAGTGACTGTAGTATTTTTGAACTTCCTTTATACTACATAGATAGGAAAAATGTTGATGTTTACGCCACTATATTTAGTTTTGCAATATTCCAATTAGTTTTGCTACTAAAACAGTTTTACGCCGTGTCTGAGTACTGTCCCGAGAGATGTGTATAAGAGACAGCGTCTAAGTAGCGTGGCATGCGGTGTGTGGGTGAGACATCTGAGTAGCGTGTAAATCCCTATGGTAGGGATTTCTCTATGGTAAATCCCTATGGTAGTTAATATTTCAATATTGAACTATTAATTCATTGTTTAATTAAATCTTCCAAGATTGCCAAGGGTTTTCCGGCTCACTGACGCGTGAGACTGTACGATCTAACGTGTTACGTGTGAAGAACTTGTTAGGTATGACGCGTTGCACATTCATGTAAGGTTCGCGAGAGACCTCGCAGTAACGTCACGTAACACGTTCATGACTATGAAATCGAACGATTTTCAAAAGAAGCAAGTAGTTTCAATTTGGACAAATATATTGAGGGAAATAAATTGTTACAAGTTTTTTTCTCTAATGCTATATAATTCATTTGCATGTAGGTATTTTAACCTCTTTAATTTGTTTTGAATGAAGCCAATGCTGGCAGCCTTCCACTTGAAGACTTTTCTTGATCATTGCCGATAATAACAGGTGATTTATTAANACATGTAATAAGTGAGCAGCATGCAGAAGATGGCAATACCTGGCATGAAGAGAGCTCATTAATCACACTGCTTACTTTACATCACACTGCTTACTCTACAGCACACGGCTTACTTTACATCCCACTGAATACTCTAATGCATTTATGAACAGAAAAATATTCTGCATCATCTAACCGAAATTAAAATATTCAAAAACAATATGGTAGCATAGGACTTCAAAAATTATTCTGTAAAGAATGATTCACGGAAACTTCCTGTTTTGTATTTCGCGTCAAGCAGCCAGATATCGTAGGGAAAGGCGAAACGTATTTCATATGAAAGCCCAGGTCATGAAGTTTTGGGTCCCGCCTAGTCAATTGCCACTATGCATTGGACAAATGATCAGCGTGCGTTTGCTGTCGAGGTGTACTTTTCTAATGGCCGTTCCATTTTCAGCATACTTGGTTCTTATTTCAATGAGGAAAACAAACGCCCACTAACGGTGACTGCAGCTTGGTATACGCAAATGATTGACGCATTTTTTTTGCCACTTTTGAAATGAATGTCAGGGATGTCTGGTAAGCATGAGGCCCCAGCCAATACAGTGCGATGAAATTATGATGAAGAATGCTCCGGACCAAAACGTGCGATGTTCAATGGATCTTCTGAGACAACATTTTGCAGAGCGCCTCATGTCCCAGAGAGGTGACCTTCTTTGGCCGGCCCGATCCCCGGATTTGGCTCCGTGTAATTTTTCATTTAGGGTTATCTTAAATCAATTGTTCACAATGACTGTCCAAGGACCTTGTCTCATTTGAAGAACATACACCAACCCATTGCCAACATATCCGTCAATAAGCTTGAATAAGTTGAACGGAACTTCAAAATCGACTAACCGATTGCATTGACAATGTTGGTCATCATTTGTCCGACGTCATCTTCAAAACTATGTGATACAAAATTTAGGTTATGTTTTTTTCAATATAATTTATATTGTAATAATATCGTCTATATTTCTTTTTATATTGAGCGTTCAAATCAGGAAGTTTCCATGAATCACCCTGTATCTTGTGTATCTTATTGAGCAAGTCTTGCATACAGCCAGCTAACAAATTAATTAATTGAGTAGAAGAATTAATTAAAACTGCTATGATTGGATAAGTACTATTACATTCACAGCATTCCCGCTAGTGTTGCCTTCGCGATACAAACAATTCCAAGGCTAATCAAGGCTTCGTCAGGGTCATTAATGAACAACAGATTATTTAGAAAGTTCACTTATTATTATCTTTCTTCATGACATTGCTTTTGTTCAAACTTGAATGAATTCAGTATTACTTGAACATGTGAATCTATTCACCAAAATCGT
>NW_025947006.1:45593-47252 GCF_000764305.2 Hyalella azteca | reverse complement strand
ACCCCTTGTGGGTGATGACCAATTTTTGATTTGAGAAACTTTTGATAATTGAGACCTTCCACCTCTTTGGTGATGTTCAACATGACTTTCGGTGCGAGATAGCTAAATAGCTGAAGCGCTAGTAAACATGTGGCCACTAAACTAACTAACTAACTTGTATGGCTTGTACTGGTGAAACATCTATAATGGTGGTGAAACCTGAATCATGGAAAATGGTTTGTTTCATGAGGCATTGTGGGTGCGGCTGTAGAGTGAGGGTATGTAGATTGTGGGTTGGAATTTGTACCTCCTGTCTGAGTTGTGAGGCGTGAAGTTTAAGGTGTTGTGTTAGGGGTAGGAGTTTGGTTGCTTGGTGAAGGTGATGGATGTTGATGTCTGCGGTGTAGCCTGTGGCTATCCTGAGTGCTGCGTACTGGACTGTATGAAAGTTGTTCGTGTGCGTGGATGATATGATTGGGGACCAGGATAAGTTCGCCCGCAACTGATTCCCTAGCTTCCTTCCATGACACGTATCAGGTTATCGCAGCCAACGTTCGGTCGGGAAGACGCACAACTTGAGGTGAGTTACAGTATAACATTCACCAAGCCACCATTGCATATAATAACAAGAATGCACCGGTGTTTTTTATTGAAAATAGTCAATGATAGTCTACAGAAGGCCATAAACCCTGAAAACAAATTTACAATAAACGGAACTCATGGTTAACTAAGTTACATTACAAGCGGACCAAGAGACTGACGTCCGTTTTAATCCATTTGCACTTCTTCTTCAGATCACTCGGAAATGATGAGTCATATCATATGGATGAGAAATGCTGGTTATTTCTATAGAGGAAACCTTCATTTGTCAGCCTGACAACCTCTCGACAGACTCAGCCTGACTGAAATGATCGCATGAACGGGGTAGACTGCAGAAAATGCAGTTCTTAGTTTCAAAATATTTATACCAGATTTCGAAGCAGGATATCTGAAACTTTTTCAACTTTATACTCAATATAACTCGCCGCAAAATCACATTTCCCTTTTTGACACATGTTGCCATCATGTATTCAATTCAATGTAGACACATGTACATGACTAAAGAGAATAAATAAATAACCAAAGAATTGATTACAAGCCCCAGTTGGGAATAGATCCCAGAGTTTAGAAGTAACTATCGTCGAGTTTCATCGAAATTTCACATTAAACATATACCATTTGAAAACAAGCAGTCAACAGACAATAATCCAGCACCGAGCCTGTTGAGGAGAAATACAAAGAAATATACGAGTTTTACATCGTCTAATGATTTCTCCAGTTGTTGCATTTAAATTAAAATCTAGGGTGATACCATTGCGCACAATTGTTATAATTACTGGTTACAAAAATGTCTAAATTTGGGCTTAGTGCCATGCAGTACAGCCGAATGGTCTTTGAATTAAACCTATTAAAAGGCTTTAAATTGATGGAGACATCGGATAGTATTGGCGCTCGCAAGTGATAAAAGTTTATATAATTATCGACATCGTTGACGACGGCAATTTCACCGTTGGTGCTGAGAACACAAGGGGGACAGAAGGGACCACGTACTCTGGAGAGAGTAAATTGCGCTGTACAGTTTAGAGTTGGAGGGTTGTGGTGAAATGTAGACGTCGGGACGTCGTGGTCGAAGCTGTAGGT
>NW_025947006.1:41303-43656 GCF_000764305.2 Hyalella azteca | reverse complement strand
AACTGTGAGCATTCGCCTCTGGTGTCCGTCTCTTGTTTTGTGTGGATTTGGATCACTGGCGCGCTTGCCCTGGAACAACATTCAGAGTCAGGCTTTGTATCGGCGGCTGCTACGCGACACATATTTTTTTAATGAGAGCAAATTGAAGTCAAGGAGAAGATATATTACAACAGATGCTACAGGGAAGGAAAATTTAGTGTTATGTATAATATAAAATTTCACCATGGAAATGGTATTTCAAGAGAAAAGTTATTCAGTCTACTATTACAATATCCCATTTATTGCACTGTATTTCTAGATTGTTCATACGACAGAACAGAAATTACATTTTCTGGTCATGTTTTTTACGCTGAACTTTAATATCAATTTAATATTGCTGTCTTAGCTCTACTTTATGCAATGCATTGATAGTTTTCGTATTTATACCTGAGATTTAAGATGAGGTTTAAGACCAAAAGCTAGTTGGTGGTGCAGCCAGGTTATATTTATAAAATTATGTTTTTATAACATAACCCATAAAGTAAATAAAATCATCTATGTCGTTTATATGCTCGCTAGTTCACAGCTTTTGAACATTTTCTTGCTACTGCCCAAAGTAATCTGCCATGTTTGAGGTATTCAGTTTACCCTGGTACCGCTTCTTCACCTCAGCCATCGCCTGATGAAAGCGTTCACCATGTTCATCAAACTTACTCTTGTTGCACTGACTGTCCACCATGAGTTCGGGTATCTGTTACCCACTAATACACCTCCCTTGAATTTCCCAGACTATGCTTTGGGAATTTTGTAATTAAATATTCAAAAGCAGCAGCATCTGGATTGAGTGCTCATGCAAAATTTTTCACCAGGCTAATTTTTATATGTAGAGGTGGCAGTAGAATGTCACTGCGCTCAACAATTGCCGCCTGAATCGCATTCATGACACAAGGTTCTTAAGATTGTCTCTCATGCCATTCCCGTTTGATGTTATGATCCACCCTGGTAGCTTGGCTATACCACTCCCATAGAAAGCAACAGTACCTAGTATCACCGAGCTGAAACCCTAGAAGTGCTTCAGCTTTCAAGACAACACAAATGATGTTCTCCTCCTTTGATCTTGATTAATACTAGCTTCATAATGTCATATAGAAGGTTACAGTGGGTGCAGTCGGTTGCGGACAACGAATACGCTTGCAGATTTTTTCTGTGTTTTACGTCAATCGCGTTTGCTGAGATCACACTTTTCTTTCATCTAATTTTTGACGTTCTCCAATGACCCTAATTGATAACTTTTACCCTATATAAGAGCGTTCATCAATTTTCTAGTCTCTAACAGCAGTAGTATGATACTGCTGGGGGACTACTTCTTTATCACTCGCAAACGGTCAGGAAAGGTTTTCAGTTCATATAAGACACGGATTAATCGCAATATATTTGGTAAAACATGTATGTACAATTGCGTTGTGCCCCTGTAGTCCACTCCAGCTAAAGTCTAAAACATGAATGACTAAAATCCTGAAAGTATACAAAACCTAAATTGCGGAACTGAAAGTCTAAACGAAAATGGAAAAATCATTGCTAAAAATATGAATAAATTTATACTATTCCTTAACAATATTGCAGAAGTTCTTTAATGCCATTGGAGATAAGGCAGTTTGCTACTCACGTTTTCAGTCAAACACACAGTAGCTTATTAGCTGCTGTTACTCAAGTTCTGTGTAACGGATAACACGAGTACTTCCGAAAACGCTCCTAAATTTGTTCGATACGATGTATGACGGGTCACTATTTGTGTATCTTATTTGTATTTGTGTACTATCAATCACACTGGCCTGGATTTCTTCAGTAGACAGTCGTGGTAATAGAAATATGATGCACATAACTGTCGTCGTCGGACGTTTAGTCATCTGTAAATTACTTCAGGACACTTAGTATCAGGGGCATAAATAGCATTCACTGTGTTATTATTACTTCTAATTTTTCTCCAGCTCGCAGTTGGTGCGTATCGTCAACAACGAGGTTGAGGTGGTAGACCCGCGGACGCAACGAGTTGTTCAATCCCTCAGCAATGGAACAAGTTTTCAGTGAGTACTGTACCTTGTGTTTTTTTTTTTGCTACATTCAACTTATCCAATTTATGTATAGAACTATTTAAACCCTAAAAGGTGTTTGTGAGAGCCAGCTGATTTACTATAAACTGCTTCTTTCGCATGAAAAACATGGAAACGAGCCTGCTGAGTAATACAATTCAAATATTGTAGTCTCAGCGTTGATTAGACCGGGTTGGCCTGTCACCGATTCTCAACCACCCAGGCACCTTGCCAATTTTGACCAGAATTTTTACCAATAGTTGTGGCTTTTGAACCCCCAACTC